>NC_056733.1:1942495697-1942505697 GCF_019279795.1 Protopterus annectens | reverse complement strand
TGGGGGCACAAGCTGCCCCCATTGCTACTCCTTTTGTTTGAATATAATACTCACCTTCAAACATGATATAATTATGTTTCAAAATTATTTCCATGAACTCCCCTGTGAGTTCAATCTTCTCACTTGAATAATTACTTAGTTTTTTCATACAATTTTCTAACCTTAATAGTCCTTCTTCCTGTGGTATGTTAGAAAATAAGTCGACTACATCAATAGTCACTAGAAGAGCTCCAGGGGTTAACATATCATTCCTTAGCCTTCCCAAGAAGTCCCAGGAATCAATGATAATATGTTGATTAGATGTGTATAAAGGTTTTAGCCATCCATCTACCACCTTACCAAAATTGAAGGTTTTAGACTTGTTACCCGAAATGATAGGCCTAAAAGGGGGATCCACCAATTTTTTGTGGATTTTAGGGATACCTACCATAGTACTTATTATAGGAAATTCGACTTTCAAATAATCATAAAGGTCCCCACTAATCCTTTCATCAATCAGCAGATCTTCTAAATAAAGGTTAATTTTGTTGTACCCAATATTAACTTCATTTAATGATGAAACACTGTAGTTGCCTGAATTAAGTAGAATTCCATTAATTTTATTTTTATATTCTTCCTGATCATATAAAACCACCCCTCCTCCTTTATCGGGTTTCATAATTCTTACCTTGTTGTTAGATTGAAATTCTTTTAGTGCTGAGGCCTCAGATATAGTCAGATTGTATTTGACTTTATTTTGATGAACCTTAGTACTATATGCATATATCTCTTCAATAACCATTTTTTCATATATCCCCAATGTAGTGTTGAGGGGTGGGGTGTAAGTACTTTTTTTCGAGAAACCACAATTGATTTTTGACTTCTTCCTATCATTATGAAATATCAGTGCTAGATTTCGTTTCCTAAGATATTTTTTGAAGTCAATGATAAAATCTTCCACTTTAAATCTCTTAACTGTTACAAACTTCATGCCCTTACTGAACAGTGTGAAATGCTCTTCTTTTACCTCCATTTGAGTATAATTGTGTATGAAAAAATGGTTATATTCACTAGTTATGTTGTTGATCTTCACTATCTCATCATTACCAGTATGCACTATCTTGTGTGGCCCTCCCCTACTAGCCTCCTTTGTTTGTTGTGGTGTTCTTCCCTGGACCACTGATTTGGTCCTCTTGGTGTACCCCTTTTCTCCTTTTGCCCCCCTAAAAAATCATTGCCTTCATAAGGTTTACCTATTTTATTACTGTGATCAAACTTATCAAAATGTCCATAGTCCCTATATTGATGCTCCTGTTTGTCATATACATTTCCATTCCTCCCATTGTACTGGTTCCTGTAAGGGGCCTTGTCTTTTTTATGATCATATTTTCCCATCTATAGGCCTCTCCCCTTTTGTATTGTTCTAAATCTCTCTGGTACTTCTTGCATTTCCTTTCAAATTGCTTGTCCACTTCTTTCTGTACCCAATTATATTGAGCATTGATACAATATTCATATTCGTCAAATAGTGCATCATTAACAATAATATCATTCAGTCTGTCTAAATCAGTCATTAGCGCACATATTTTCTTGTCATTGCATAATTAAATATTTAAGAAAAGTAATTTTTTTTTCTTAAATAATGTCATTGTATAATAGCAATAACCCACTTCTGGGTGTGGGTAATGCTGGATTTACCCACGGTTGTCTTTGTTTGGCTACTCGGGTTTCGCCCTCGTGACCAAACTACACCAACCATGGGTAAATCCAGCATTACCCACACCCAGGCTTGAGTTATTGCTATAATGAATGTCAGGTTTCTCAGTGCTTGTCAAATAGCTATTCCTGTGGCACCATGTTTATGTAGCCAATTACTTTTATCACACTCCTTAGTTAAACTATGGAATTCTTTCCTCCTCATTCCACTGTACTCACAACCACTCTAATTTCAAATCTCTCCCCCGTTCTTACCTTACCTCAGACTGGGACTGTTCCTGCTACCTTCACACCTAAATTACACTGTCACCTCTTACAAACCTCCTTTCAATCTCATTTACTATCACTACTGATCAATAACATTATTGTTAGAACAAATACTAAACTTTCAATAACATTATTGTTAGAACAAATACTAAACTTGTATAAACTCTTTATGACTTGTACTTTTAATTAGATTCTCTGTATTACTTTTGACTTTATCTATATTTTAACATTTGTGTTTTTAAGCATATACTCTCTGATTTTGTATTTTTGTATTTGTATTTTAAATTGAATATTTATACTTTTGTGTACTGTACATTCCACAGCGCTCTCAGTGAAAGCTGAGAATAAATACATTTCAGGTTTGGCAATGTTTATCTGGTTTGCTCCAAGCATCCTAGACCATATAGGAAACAAACAGCTCAAAATAGAAATCATGCACATTCATTGAATGCCCTTGGCTATTGTGAAGACCAGGCCTGGAGTACAGATGGTACTGAGTTCTACTCTAGAGGGTGCAACCCATTGTTTTACTGCGGTGACATTGCAGTCTACAACAATGAAGTGCAACATAGACAACTGTTTCCTCAACATTCTTGTGGCAACAAGTGTAAGTGCAGAACTGCCGTACACATGGTCCTAAGTTTGAATACAATAGCATATTAATACAGTATTCCTCTTACTGATGGAGTAATCTTTGTATTATCACATTCATCATCAAATGTATGACTGCAGGTATACTGACTACTATAATCCTGTAAATGTATTCCAGCTATCTGGACCAGCAAGGCTTTAACTTTTGTGAAAAACATATACACAACTGTCTATACATGCAATTGCTTGCCACTGTTGCATTCTACTTGTCAGACGTTAGCAATATGGCTTGCATTTGCACACTGCTTACCTATGCACAAACAGAGGTAACTCGCATGTGTGTACACTTTAACCATGTGCAAATCCGCTGCTCACTGTGGTATGGAACTGTATATATGATGCTGTCTTATTGGTGTTTATTATTCATTTCCTTTGTATGACATAAAACCACATGTGGAAACATTGCAAAGTAAGCACACGGTCTAAATATACAGCATGTATTTACAATACATCCTTGTGGTGGCCCCCACCCTAACAAGCAGTACAACACTGGGGTTCCAGCATTTGTTTCCACACATATATCAACCACACTACAAAGTGTAATATATATAAAATGTTGTGTACTCCCTCATGGACAGGCCCAGTAGGTGTTGTTCAAAACCTTGCTGTGCTAAACTCAAACATCCAACTATACTCATTAAGGGTACTTGTGTTTTTACACAGCTCGGCTTCTACACACCCTACTGCTGTTAGGCTACTGGCATCATATGAACCGATGAATCTATGTGTATTAGGCCATTGGCATCATATGAACCTATGAATCTATGTGTCTCTGCAGGCCTCCCAATCTGTTGTCCCCCATATGGCCTGCTGATGTCATCCACTATAGATTCACCTGCCATCTTGTATAAGTCAGGCTTGTGCTGTGGTGCTGGCATAAAGTACTGAGTTCTTTAGCCTGTGTACTCACACCGCTCAGCTGTACAGATTTTTCACAGAATGTGCAGATTTTTGCCTCATGTTTTTGGTCTTTTGTTCATAAAATTGTGATTTTCTGGAAAACTTGTGGCAAATCATTAAAGACCAAAGTTAGAAAATAATGACAGACATAAAAAAAGAAAATTCATGTTAATGCAAAACCTGTTATTCTATCAACTTTTTAAGTTTGTACGAGTGGTATTTAAAATTGTCCCTACTTTTGGGCCTTTGTCCCACTTTTACTTATGGCTTTGTCCAGATTTCTTGCTGTCAGAGGTTGAGAGGTATGTGTGCACTTAGATAGGTAGGGGTTCTGGTCTCACTGTGGTCAGGTGTATGTTTGTGTGTGTGTTTCTAGCCAGTAAAACATGTATGCACCCTGCAGTTACTGACCCAAACCTATAAATTGACAGTATTTTGATACTTGCACCTGCTTACAGATCCATTCCAGGTAGGCCTCCCAACTTCTCTCCCACATGACCTGCTGATGTCATCTACTATAAGTTGACCTGCAGTCACATAAAAGTCAGACTTGTGTTGTTGCACTCATGTAACTTACTGTGTTCTGTAGTTTATGCACTTAGATAAGTCAAGGTTCTGTTCTCACTGCAGGCAACTTGGTGTGTGTAAACATGCTATCCTACAGTTACTTCTCCAATGGCATAGTGTGCCAGTAATTTGATGCTTGCACAAGTCTACACATCCATTTAATGCAGCCCTCACAACCTCTTGTCTTCCACATGGCCTGCTGATGTCCTCCATTATAAGTGCTGCCATAATTGCTGACTGTGTTGCATAATGGGATGAACCCTTCCCAGCAGAAATGCCCCATGTTGATGGAGACCGTCAACAATAATATTGTTTTCCACTTCATTGAATGGGGGTCTCCACCTCACTGACATTGTTTGTGTCCTAAAATACAACAGAATGATAATACACATAAGTATCAAATAAAGAAAAAGTAACTATTTCCAGATAAAACACTAATGTTAGGCATTCAGTAGTACCCACTGGAAAAACATAAAACAGTCTACAGATGTGAAATGCTAAGAAAAGGCAGGATTCAAAACAAGGAGAGTAGCAAGATCAACATATCCTTGCATGTGCCATAGCAGAAATTGAACCCTGCTCTCCCCAAAAGAACAGTTCATTCTATTTTATGATGTAACAGTAACTCTTCTTTGCACCACCTCCACCCATAAAAGAACAGGCAAATGAAGAAATGCTAAAAGTGCTTTCAAATATTTAGCACACAGCAGTATATTTTCATGCATTTTCAATCATGCATACTTCCAAAATGGCTTGACAAACATTGCCATACCATCAGCTCACTTCTAACTAATGCATATAGATAAAAGTGTAAAAGCCTTTGCTTCACATTATTTATTAATATATTCCAAAGTATGTATTATGTAGGTAATAAAATTGGAGCATACCTCCTGGAGTTCAATAGTCCTCTGTAAATACATCTTTGGAAGAAATGTGCTTTTATGAAGTCCTGCAAACATGTAGCAAGTGTCCTCACCATCAGTTTGGCTAGCTACACATTTGCCTTTTTATAATGGAGTAGATTATTAATGGATTGCATCTGTCTTAGCCGATGTTTCAGAGATGTTAATTACAGCATAGGCAGCTGAATTGCATGCTAATCAACCTATCTGGTGGAGCTATTCAACAAGTTATAAAGCAACTACGTAGGCTCCATGCTGTTTTTTCCTGTGGATTTTGAAAATAGTGGAGTACAGACACAAAGTCTACACAGACAGAATGTAAGGAGCTGTTGCTACTTAACTCTATTTGTATGTGCTACAGGCTGCAGGTAATACTTCTGCTGCTGCCAATAGGCCTAAGCAAAGATGGAGAAGGGTTTTCAGGTCACATTTAACTTATCACAACATATATGACATGGACATTGTAGAGTGCTACAGGGTAGACAGGGACACAACACAGGAACTCTGCAACCTCTGCCAGCCCCAACTCAGAGACACAGCCTTTACCTCCCCATGTATTGGCTGTGTACTGCTTGCATCAAAGTCAGCCCTGAACTAACACTGTGGCAACTGCAGCATTTACAAGGTAAGTTCTGAACATGCACTGTACTGTATAATAATATTATGGCATGTCCTTGGATTTCATCACTTGGTAGAGTAAGCAAGTAAAAGGTGGGAGATTTGTACAGAAATTAAAGTAACATCTGACAGCAGAGTGTTATTTGACTTGCATGTGTCTATTAGCAAGTAGTAGGCCTCAGGCATCTAAGACTCACAAATGCATACCTCTCCAAAGTACTGATGCCCACTGCACACCCTCAGTTTAGCATCATACATTTGTAATGGGAAATCATAACAGAAAGAAATTAGAAAGTAATGATACACATTGCATTTTCTGACTTCACAACCCCCACAAGATCAAGCAGGCAGGATGCAAAACAAGGAAAAAAAACAAGAGCCACATATCCTTGTTTGTGCCATAACAGTAGCTCAGCTTGTGCCACCCCCTTCAAAAGAACACTATACCCTTGCATGTGCCATATCAGGAACTCACCTTTGCTCTTCCCACAAAAGAGCAGTCTATGCTTCTTTGTGCCATCCACACTGCCATTCATTTGATGGCAACTGCATATCATTGTATTCCCAGTTAATATCCTCACACATTTTAAGGTAAATGATATAGACTGGCTTACACACTGCATGCCTCTGAGTACTAGTCAGATAACTGACAAATGACCAAGAAATACAGAAAGGTAAGACAGAGCTGTTTATTTGCAAGGAACAATCACAACAGGTTAGGTGATCACTAAGTGTACTACATCCAAATATATTAAATATAATAAATGTACAAATAGTTTATGCCTTGATATCAGTGTACATTCAGTTACACTTGGCTGTGTGAAGAATTACTTCATTTCTTTGCTGCAAAGCTGTTTTTGTGGCAAAGATGGATAAGGCACCCATCCTCTTTTCTGAAGGAGCATTGGAGTGAGAGCTGAGATCCAGACCTATGTAAACATATCTAATGTGTACTAACATTTTTACTGTGCATTCAGATTGATTTTCCTCATTTCAACTCAGAGACAGTGAAGGACACAAGAGGTGGGTGAACACCATGGTTGGGGAGAGGGTGAGGAAGTTGAGGTCCCATGCACAGCAAGCTGGGTGACAGTGAGAATTGAGTCCTCACCCAGTGGAATGTCATCACTGTTACCTCACTAGATCACTGGCTGCAGTGCCTGATGTATGTCAGTGTCTCCTATGGGTATTCTGAATCAGGATGCAGAGCAGGCACTCCATCTGGCATAGGCATTAACCCACAGTATGGAATGCAATCTTACACACCATCCCTGGCAGTTCTTCTTGGGTGATAAAGTCACCACCTCCACCACTGTTCCTAAAGGGAACCACATGCCTGTCCTCCAGGGCAGAACTACCTGAGGGGCCCAGGTAGTGCAGGAGCAGCAGGGTGAGTGCTGTCAGGTTGCCCACCAGACATGCTGGACAGCTGTACTGTAGACAGTGAAGTGTGGGCAGGAGGATCCTTTAGGACAGGCCTACCCCACCATGCTGAGTGGAAAAAAAAAACAACAAATATAAAAAAAAAGAACATAAGGGTTGGGGTGAGAGAAAATAAAGGTACACTATAGTACAGACTGCAGCCAGCAATCCTTGATATATGCATATATTGCACAAATGTGTGTTCCAATTATATTGATTAGAGTTTATAGCAGGCCATTTGTGCCACTGGTATAGAGGTCTGATGTTACATTGCAATAATGATGAAAACTTCACAGTACTGCATATTTGGGAAGTGTGTTTTTGTACTCACAACCACTGACTACTCTCTAATACTGTACTGTTGTTTTGCCCTACACACTACTATGTGCGGACTTTCTTTTTACAGTTTAGAGATGCATGCTCACTGTTGAGAATATGGAACTGTTGATTTGTGCTACAGACTAAGGCATGCATACTTTCTTTTACAGTTGAGATACACATGCTCAATTTGATTCCACTGTATTAAATACCAACTAAGCAATCCTTAACTTTTAATGCTACTAAATTACTATTAAAATCATTACTATTATTATTATTATTATTAAATTACTATTTAGAACAGTACTGTTCTATATATATATACACACATGTATATATTTGTGTATGTGTTTTGTGTGTGTGTGTGTGTGTGTGTGTGTGTGTGTGTGTGTGTGTGTGTGTGTGTGTGTGTGTGTGTGTATATATATATATATATATATATATATATATATATATATATATATATATATATATATATACAACTGCTACAACTTCCTGTTGTTGTCAGAGTACTGCTCAATCCTTCATCTTGGACCACTGCGCAGAGAGATCCAGGGCAAACAGCCAAATTCTTCCAAGGATGATCCCTAATACTTCTACCCTAGATTATAAAGCCTTTTGGGTTACAGATTTTTTAAAAAATGTTTGTGATCTTCATTGATGTACATTATCCCTAATTACCCCTATTATGTGACAGAGTATCTGTGAGTCTGACCAGTTAGAGAGCATATAGTCCAACAATAAAGATGAAAAATAACAATCAGCTACATCAAAACTAATTGGAATGATCCAAGATACAGAAAAACAGTTGAGAAATAATTCAAAAAATCTGCCAAAGAAAATAACACAGAAAAAAAATTCCTCTGGAGTCCTCAGTTCTGATTTTAGTCCTTTTCCATTTTGTGTACTGCTTACAGAATGGATAAGTAATGCTCAGCGAAGTGTGTGGTCTTCGAAATATGATGTAATATTAGCAGAAATGGATACCACTGTGCCACTAATCACCATCCATTTTATTATTTAAAAACTGATTTTCTTAATGAAAAAAACATTTTAACCAAAGCTGTGTTCAAAGTTTACAAGAACAACTTAAGCTTGTAAAAGAAAAAAAAATCTGTATTTAATAAGCAACTTGTAATGCTCCAAGCTTAGGCTATTGTGAATAACTGTACATAAAGGACTGACATGATGAGTCACCGAATATTTATTTTCACTAATTTCCTTTATTAGGTTCATAGGTAGGTACTAGGCTATCTGCCCAATGGTATTTATAAGCCTAGCAAGAGTGTGTCAGCTTTCCCCTGCCCCATTGATTAATTAACTGAGCCTCTGTCAAGAAGAGCCAATGAAGTAATCCCAGGGGTGTATTTTCTGTTACCCATCCACTCGTCAAGGTTTCTCTTGAAGAGTGTTAGTGACCGGCTTTGCCTAAAGTAGTTAGGAATTTTGTTCCAAAGCATGGGGAGTCTCTGTGACAGGAATCTATCCCTCCAGCATGTTCTAGTTATTGTTGTGGTGAGGTTTAGCTCACTAGAGCACATGGCTCGCAGTGACTTGGATTTCTTTAGGTGGAGCATGTCCATCAATTTTGAGTTGTACATGGCTTTGTAAGTCAGGCAGGGATCACCTCTGAGTAAGCAATATGTCACTGAGTACAGCCTGAGTTTTTCCAGTTGGGCTGCATAGGGCATATGTCTGAGGCCAGTAATCTTCTTGGTGAGGTACTTTTGTGGTCTTTCCAGCTGTTGGAAGTGTCTTATGAGGTACATCCCAAATGGGGCATTGTACTCTATTATGAGTCTGATGAGTGATGAGTAGAGGGGCACTATAACCTCTTTATTTATAGATGTGAACCCTTTAGTAATTAGATGGGCTACATAGAAGGATTTCCTAACTACTTTGTCAATATGATTGTCAAAGGAGAGATTACTATCTACCTGGTTCCCCAGATCTCCTATTACCTCTTCTGTATTAAGGGGACTGCCACCTATATGGTAATTCATGCATGTTTTGTTTTTCCCAAATGGGATGACTATGCATTTTTTGATATTTAGCTTGAGACCATGTCTTTGACACCAGGTGTCTGTCTCAGTAAGGTCTTTTTGGAGAATGTCCATGTCAGCCAGAGAGTCAAGTATGGCTCTGCAAACTTAGTTAGCCATAGTCCTCCTGTGTTTGCCTGTACTTCTGAGAAGTATATGCTGAACAGTAGGGGTCCCAGGACCTAGCCTTGTGGGACACCCTTGTGACTGGTTTAGAGTCAGACCTGGAGCCCGCTATTCTTACCGTGTGAGTTCTGTCTGTAAGCCAGTTGGCAACCCATCTCGTGATGTAGCGGTTTATGTTCAGGCTGGTGAGTTTTTCTATAATTCCTGAGTGGAGAATTGGTTCATAGGTTCACAGGTTATTGGTTCATAGGTTGCTGCTAGGTTAACTGCCCTTGTGAGCCATTGTAAGCCTAGCCAATTATCCCTTGTGAGACTCAAACCCTGCACCTTGTGTTTGTAAGGAAAACACCTTAATCATTAGGCCACCCTCCCAACTTTGGACTTTACTGACTTTGAATTGTATCAAAAGCCTTGGCGAGGTCAAGGTAGACTGTGTGAACCACCTTCCCCTCATCTATGGCCTTGGTGACTGTCTCGAAGAAGTCAACCAGG
>NC_056733.1:1942400697-1942493197 GCF_019279795.1 Protopterus annectens | reverse complement strand
GTGGCTAACCTCACTGTAGCAATGCAAATGGAGACTAGTTGCATGACTGATGAATCAAACAACAGTGCACTATGAACATGTACACAAATGCTTAGATACCGCCATACCCAATAGAACCAGGACCCTTACCTCTGAAAAAAGGAAGCCAATCTGGTGGTCCCCAGCCATAAAGAAACTGTACAACAGAAGGAGGGAACTGATGTGAAATAAGCTGACATAACAAAACTGGAAAAAAACCCTTATCAGCCTCAATTAAAAGTTGAGATCCCTCATCAAATACTACATAGCTGTGAAAACAGAATTGGAGCACATAGTAAAGACAACCCCAATGCCTCATACAGTTATGTAAATAATCTCCATGGCAATACCAAGATTTGTTCCAAGCTACTAGACAATGGTACCTCCTAGACTGAGCCAACAAATGTTGCCAATATACTAGCTGACATATTGAGTGCAAACTTTATCCCTCTTCCCCCCTCAAAGGACCAGTCACAATGCCAGTACACTGCCAAGCATCCAGTATTACTGCTGCACAGGTTAAAACACCACTGTCCAAGGCCAGGAATACAGCTTCTATGTGGCCTGACAATATCCCTGGCTGTGTTCTACATGAACTGCAGAGTGACCTGGCACCTCACCTGTGCACCCTGTTCAAGCACAGCCTCACCTCAGGCTTTGTCCCTACTGAATTGTGCATTGCTACAGTCACACCTCTCCACTATTGATGTGTGACTACAGACCCAGGGAAATACTTCCCCAACTGCCTGACAAGTCTGTTATGTAAAGCAATGGAATGCATCATCATGCACCTAATAAACAGGGATATGGGAATCTGCAGACTTAGGATCTCACACAGTTTACTTTTGTGAAGGGTTGGTTATACCTGCTCAACCAACCTGGTCAACCTCTTGCATCAGTCACCTGAGCTGTGGATGAAGGCAAGGTGGCACATACAGCCTACCTTGATCTGGCCAAAGCCTTTGATAACATTCTCCACTCAGGAATCATGCAAAAATTCACTATGCTAGGCATCAACCCTTATATCACTAGCTGGGTTGCAAACTGGGTCACAGATAGAAATCGCAGTGTGGAAATAGCTGACTCCAGGTCAGACTGCTGAGCAGTCATAAGTGGAGTCCCACTGGGTTCTGTCCTGGCTCCTCTTATGTTTGGTATCAACTTCTCTGAAGTCCATGGCAACATGAAGGGGCTCTGGCTGACAAAGTTTGCAGACAATTGCAAGTTGGGAGCTATCATTAACTACCCAAGTGATGTTGGCATCCTACTGAAAGACCTCACTGAGACCAATGACTGGTGTCAGAGCCATGGCCTTAAGCTCAGTGTCAAAAAATGTGTTGTCATCCCCTTTGTGGAAAACCCTGTTCCCATGATTTACCACATTGATGGTAGTTCCCCTGAACAAAGGTGTTATAAGAGATCTTGGCATACAGGTTGACAGCAATGTCTCCTGACCACCACATTGCCACTGTGGTCACAAAGTCCTTTTATGTGGCACATCTTAGTACTAACACATTAGCATCCAGGAAGGAAGAGGTCATTGTCCACCTGTACTCTTCTTGACAGAGTGATACAGTTTGTTTCAGCATACATATTCTGATGGCTGTGAGGTAGGTAAATGAAATGTATGTCATCATTTTCTGACAACAATCATATCATTACAGTGATTCTTCAGAGAAATGATAATAATCTGTAAAGCAGACCAGAAATATGAGCAATAAACACAAACATCCGGAAACAATCCAGCCAGTTGACAGGTATGCTCAGAACCCTATTCTCCAATGAATCTGGATTAAGGCTGACAAAGTGGTCGGTGGAAGCCATGAAAATGGGGATGTATCTGAAGTACTGGTGTAGATAAGCTAACACAGGTGCTGCAGTAACACCCTTCTGTGTGCTCTAACATATAGTTACTGAAATAGCACAAGTAATTGAATTAGGACATCTGTTATGGGTAATTACACATGTATTTGCAAATATATCAGGCACTATGGGGATGTAACAGCAGTGACAAACATACACCAGTGTGAAAGTGCATACCCACAACCAACATTACCACAGTCACAGTCACATACCAGTAAGTCAAGTGAACAGTAGATTATATGGACTGTCTGAACAAATACATCACTATTTACCACTCACACTCTAGCCCTGCATACAGAGTCCCAATTGTCAGTGTAGTCTGAATCCTGACCTTGGTACAGGACATGCCTCAGTCTGCCCCTAAAAACACATACAGCCAATAATCTGTGGAAACTGGAGCAGCATGTACAGTCAGATAAAGAAGGAGCCATAACACTTACATCTGCTCCCCTACATGCACAGCCCAAATAACATGTACACATGACATGTGTATACAATCATGAAAGTCTGACAATGGCCAGAAATACACAGGTCTCTCACATGTGCAGTTCACCTCAGAATATACAGGCTCAGGACTGATATCTAAGGCTTCTTCCCTGACATGTCTATGGGTCTACTACATCACTGGAATGGTAGTAGGAATCAAGTCAGGAAATAATGATAATAAATATGTCTGCACCTCATTGACATCTGGACAAAGCCTGACATCATTTGAGGACAGAGGCACAAACACAGGGTTAGCCTGAACATGTTGCTGTCATACATTATGACAGTTGCAGATGTTACTGGGTTTGTTGTAACATCCTTTATGAGGAATATGACAGTCGTAATACCAATAGATGTGAGTATGTCAAACAGAGCTCCTCATTAGCACTCTTCAAGAAAAATCTTGATAATTGGATGGGAAATGGGAAATTCACCCCGGGGATCACTTCTGTGGCGCTGCTTGACAGGGGCACAGGAAAATAATTTTCTTGGGTGGTAAAAGCCAGGGTACATTTTTTGGCTAGGCTTGTATGGGCCCTAGGGCCGATAGCCTAGTACCTACCTATGAACCTATGAACCTATTTACTGACTGCATTCCCTGGAGTCCACAACTGATTTACCAAGGACACTAACTGTCAGGGGAACAGACAAAACATAACAGGCAGACATGTGGACAGTCTGTGGACAGCGTGACAGTGAAGAGTTATGTCAGACACATATCACTGTCAGTCGTGAAGTCACTAACTAAATGCATATCCACACAAACCCTGTCAATCTATCAATCCACCATGTGTAAAACAGCACTGATGACATAGAATCTGTTCAAAATCTGGGCATATGTCCTCCATGTTGTTTGGCTGTCTTCACATGTCCTGTCCTGTGATGTATTGCCACCTACTGTATGTGAATCTGTAGTCCACCACCTCTGTAATGTCTTCCAAACAGGCAAGGAAAAGGGGCAAGGCCAACATTAAGGAATGCTCCATATGTCAGAACTAGCAGCAGTGTCCAGGCCCACAGCACCATACAATGTGGACGCCTACATAGTGGTAAGGCCATAGCAATACGTGACATCTGTATATCTGTACAGAGGACAGACAGAAAGTAGATAGTGAACAGGTTATGCATTAGGAAGAATGTTTTGAAAGATAGACGTCTGAAACTTGAAAGGTATGCCATTACTACATGACAGCAGTCCTCAATGACATGTCCAAAAAACATAGTAGTCATCAGTTAATATCAACATATCAGATCAATATCCAATAGGAGATACATAAAAACATAAAGCTCAAACACCAAGAAAAAGATAGTCGGTACTCAGAGTCCCAGCTTTGCATGCAGGGGTGTATGGTTCTAATACTACAATTTGCAATCTACTCTTACTTGGAAAAGCACTGTTAAAATTACTAACATAATGATATAACATGTGGTAAACTATTTTTGTCAAACAGTTCACTGTAGCTGGTGTAACATGTAAGTGTGACTGCATATAACCTGGGATACTACCCATGTATGAAACAAATACAAAGAGAAAAGATTGCGGTACTACCTATCTATACCCAGGTGTCCCATATAGTATACTCACACTCCTTGCTACTGTAATGACAGCAAATAGAAGCATGTTATAGGTTCATAGGTTCATACTAGGCTATCTGCCCAAGGGCATTTATAAGCCTAGCCCATAGTTATTTGGCTTTCGCCACCCCTTTAGTTTGAATAAAACTATGCCTATTATTTTGCTGTGCCTCTGTCAAGCAGTGACACTGAAGTAATCCCTGGGGTATATCTGCGATCCCCCATCCATTGGTCAAGATTCCTCTTGAACAAGGCCAGCGAGGTGCTCTGCCTCACATGTACCAGGATTTTGTTCCACAGCATAGGGAGTCTCTGGGTGATGAATCTGTCCCTCCAGCACGTTCTATTAATAACCGTGTCAAGGTTTAAGTCTCCTGCCCTTGTGGTTCTGAGGGATCTAGATTTTTGAGGTGAAGCATATTCATCAAATCAGGGTTTGACATGGCCTTATATGTCAGGCACAGGTCACCTCTGAGCAAGCGGTATGAGACTGAATAGAGCTGGAGTTCTTTCAGTCGGGCTGCATAAGACATATTTTTGAGACCCTTTATCCTTTTGGTGAGGAACTTTTGGGGCCTTTCCAGCTGCTGCAGGTGTCGGGTCAGATACATTCGAATGGGGCATTGTACTCAATCATAGGTCTAATGAGTGATGAGTACAGGGGACAATGACCTCCCTTGATCTAGATGTGAATCCCTTCATGATCAGGTGGGCAATGTAGAAGGTTTTCCTAACTACTTTAGCAACATGAGTGTCAAACGAAAGGCTACTGTCAACCTGGGTCCCCAGATCCCTGATGACTTCTTCTGTGCTCAGTGGATTGCCACCTATATGGTAGCTAGGTGTAACCTTGTTTTTCCCGAAGGGTATGACTATGCATTTCTTGGCATTTAACTTTAGGCCATGGCTCTGGCACCAGTTATCCGTTTCTGTGAGGCCCTTCTGAAGGATATCTGTGTCAGATGTGTTTTCGACTATGGCCCAGTTTGCAGTCATCTGCAAACTTTGTCAGCCATAACCCTCCTATGTTTGCTTGTACTTCAGAAAAGTAGATGCCGAACAAGAGTGGACCCAGGACTGAGCCCTGTGGGACACCACTTGTGACAGGCTTTGAGTCTGACATGGCTCCAGCAACTCTGACCCTGTGGGTTCTGTCACTTAGCCAGTTTGCAACCCATCTTGTGATGTATGGGTTTACATTCAAGCTGATGAGTTTTTCGATGATACCTGAGTGGGGTATTGTGTCGAAGGCCTTTGCCAGGTCAAGGTAGGCTGTATGAACTGCCTTTCCCTCATCAATGGCCTTGGTGACTGTCTTGAAAAAGTCAACCAAGTTTAAAAGGCATGATCTGCCTTTGACAAAGCCAAACTGGGTTGGATCCAAAGTCTGCAAGTTCCCTATGTCTTTATTTATGAGTTCCATTATGATCCTCTCCATGGCTTTGCAGATAAGGCTTGTCAAGCAAATGGGATGGTAATTTCCAGGGTCGGTGGAGGCACCGCCCTTGTGAAGTGGGACCACAGTCACCGTGCGCCACTCCTTGGGTACGTATCCTGAGGTGAGGCTAAGATTAAACAGCTGTCCTAACTGCGGGTTTAATTCCTCATTGAGTTCGTGGAGCACACAGCCGGGGACACCATCCGGTCCCATAGATGCTGTGTTTTTTGCTTTGGAGAGAGCAGTTCTCACCTGGGTGTTGGAGATGTTTGGGGGACTACAATCCTCTGGTATAGATATCTCTCCTTTTGGGGGGGGAGAAGTTTGCACTGAACCTGTCAGCCAGTATGTTGGCAATGTGTGTAGGTTCAGTAATCTTCACATCATTTTGAACTAATTCTGAGCATATCTGGGAGTTTCCTCCTAGGTTTCTAACATAGCTAAAGAAGGCCTTATGATTGTCTTTTGAGTCCTTGGCGATTTTTCTCTCAAAATTTGCCTTGGATGATTTTATGAGAGCTCTTAGTTTTTACTTATAATGATCAAAGGTGTCTTACCTTTCAAGGATTTTGCTCTATCTTGTAGTAGCTTCCTCCTTTTGTTGTAGAGCTTGTTTATGGCTGGGGTCCACCAGACTGGACGCTTGCCTTTGGTACAAAGAGTCTTAGTTTTGTTTGGGATTGCCTGATCCATGCAGTCCTGTAGGTGCTGGTAGAAGGCATTTGTAAGTGATTCAGTGGTTTGAGTAATGTTTACCACTGGCTCAGGGGCCTTAAAGGAGACCACACTAGTTTTTAGAAGTGTGAAGTCGGCTTTTGAGAAGTTTTTCACTGTGGTCTTTTTATTTCAGGTGGGGCGGGATGAGGACCTCCAGCGAGATTAGTTTATGATCTGATCTCACCAGTGAGGGGTATACTTCGGTGTTGAACATTGTGATCCCATGTTCGTGATGATGAGATCAAGTATGTTTTCTCCTCTTGTGGGGATGGTGACTAGTTGTTCCATGGCATTTGAGTTTATGAACTCCAGGAACCTTTGGGCTAGAGTGTTTGGGCTTGAGTAGTGTTCCCAGTCTATATTAGGGTAGTTGAAGTCACCTAGTATGATGGTGTTTGGAGATACATTTATCCCCTCCATTGTTTTCAGGAAGGCCATGTGAGGTTCCTGAGTTTGAGAGGGTGGCCTGTAACATGCTACAAATTGCAGAGCAGTCTTGCCTATGGTTAATTGCACCTGGATGGTCTCCGATGCATCGTGCGTTGCCACCAACCTTGAGGTGTGGGTGTCCTTTATGAATATGGACACCCCCCTCCTTTCTCGGTGTTGTCCGGATTTTGGGGCCGGAAGGCATGATATGAGGTGAAACCTGACAGTGCTGGGGTGCTCTCAGGAGCCTTGAACCAGGTTTCAGTCACAGCACAGACATCGATGTTCTCCATACTGAGAAGGGCCTCGAGTGCGTGCATCTTGAGATTGAGACTTCTGGCATTGAGCAGCATTACTCTTAGTTTTTTTACTTTTTTGTGTTCTAGGGTGGTAGGTTTAGAATTTGAGCCTTGCCTAAAAAAGGCACTATGGGGTGGCAAGAGCCTTTGCCAATATCCGGAAGCCTAGGAGTGACAGGTGCAAGCCGTCCCTTGCGAAGCAGCGTGGCTTGTCCAGCATGTCATCCCAGGCAGACAGACATTGGATCCCCTTTGAATGACACCAGAATTTAAGCCAATTATTAAAGCTGATCATCTTATCACTGTATTGTGGCATCATTCTAGGTGAAGGTAGGATACTGCTCAAGGTCAGGGTCATACCTGCTTGGGCTACATAATCAGAGAGCTCCTCAATGTCTCTTTTCATGTAGTCCAAGGAGGTACGTCTCAGGTCATTGACACTAGCGTGGACAATGACTGAGTCGTACTTGTACCTGCTCTTGAGAGACCTGAGTGCTTGTGTTATGTGGCGGATTCTAGCGCCCAACAGGCAGCTTACTGTGACCTTCTCCTTACTCAGTCTGGTGAGCGGGACGTCAGTGTGTCTGACTATGGAGTCACCTATGACAAGTATTTTTGGTGTTGTATTTGGCCTTAAGGGCAGTGACTGCTTTGCACACTGATTTTGTTGTTTATGTGTTGTTTGTGTGGTGTATTGAGTTTGCAGTTGCTTGGGTGTCTGCTTTGGAGGCCTCTGCTGTTTAGGTAAATTTTTACTCAGAGCCTCCGAGTATGTCTTAGTGTGTTTTTGTGTTTGATTCAGTGGTGTGGTTGAGTTATGTGAGACTGGTATTGTGGTGTGTGTAGTTGCCTTCTCCTCCTGCCTGGTCTTGCCAGTCCCGAGTTGAGAGAGCTCAGCCTCCAGTCTGGCTAAATAGCTGCATCTCTCACAAGTGTTAGTGTTACGTGGGAGGAGGAGAGGGTTGTCCGTGTACATGAGGCAATTGTAACATTGTCTCAGAATTCCCAGATTCACCAACTGGGCAGGAGAGGACGCCAGCATCTGACCCTTCGACATGCTAGAAAGAATTATGAGTTGGTATGAGACAGAAAAGTAGTGGGCTTAGCAGGGACGTGGGCACTCCTGGGGGGTTTTGCTAGTGAGAGATTTGTATAATATAGGAGTGCTTGACCTGCAAAGAGAATGCTTATAAGACAAGGGATATGCTTATAAGACAAGTGCTGAGCTTTGAGAAGAAAAAGCTATTTGGAACAAGTGCTGCACTTTTTAGTGCAGGTGTAAACTGTTTAGGTTCCTAACAGAGCAGTTCTAAGGGAAAAATTGAAGAACAGACTTTCTGGAGCCAGAAAGAGTTTAACCTTGTTTAACCGGCGCTGCCCGATGCTGCCCTAGTGGCAACTCCGCGCTAAATCGTGCTAAAGCACGTTAAAGCGTGCTTGATAGCAGGGGCTGGAAAGAAGCAGGAATAGACCCAAAAGGGAAAATAAAACTACAGTTTCAAGTCAGTAACCACCTCTACGGGGGCAGGGAAGCTGCTCAATGTTAGTCACTGCCACTGATCAACAGAGACCCTCCTTCAGCCCAAGCAAAAATGGCCTCACAGAAACTTTCAAACAGTTCAGGAACAGCAAGCCTGTAACTGAACTTTTTTAACTCTCAGAAAAGTGGGAAAAAGCAAGATTTTTTTTTGTTTTGTTTTTACAGAGATAGCAGAGGTTCACAAGTAATATCAAGTTATAACAGTGCAGTAAATGACCCCACACAAGAGTGCTAGGTCAAGGACAGAAAATATGCAAGTTTTAAGAAAAAAACGATTTAAAATTAAGTGCAAACAGGAAATTCAGCAAACAGCTTTTGGTTGTGCTCTAAATACAGCTGCTAATACAGAAATCAAGTTTAACAAGCCAGAAAATGCTCAAGCTAGGCAGCTATGCAGAAAAACTTAGCAAATAAACAGAGAAAAATACTTAAAATCTCAAAAGTGGCTCCCTTCTTCTCTCAGCATTTTTTCCTCTTGGAGGGTGCTTCACCAACAGACAACAAGCCTGAAAAGACGCCCAAACCACGAGGCAACTAGGTTTTAAGAGAGGAAGATGAAGGAGTTATGGAAATGACCCCTAGTGGCCAATAAAACTACAGTTTCAAGTCAGTAACCACCTCTACGGGGGCAGGGAAGCTGCTCAATGTTAGTCACTGCCTTTGATCAACAGAGACCCTCCTTCAGCCCAAGCAAAAATGGCCTCACAGAAACTTTCAAACAAATTCAGGAACAGCAAGCCTGTAACTGAACTTTTTTAACTCTCAGAAAAGTGGGAAAAAAGCAAGATTTTTTTTTTTGTTTTTTTACAGAGATAGCAGAGGTTCACAAGTAATATCAAGTTATAACAGTGCAGTAAATGACCCCACACAAGATTGCTAGGTCAAGGACAGAAAATATGCAAGTTTTAAGAAAAAAACGATTTAAAATTAAGTGCAAACAGGAAATTCAGCAAACAGCTTTTGGTTGTGCTCTAAATACAGCTACTAATACAGAAATCAAGTTTAACAAGCCAGACAATGCTCAAGCTAGGCAGCTATGCAGAAAAACTTAGCAAATAAACAGAGAAAAAATACTTAAAATCTCAAAAGTGGCTCCCTTCTTCTCTCAGCGTTTTTTCCTCTTGGAGGGTGCTTCACCAACAGACAACAAGCCTGAAAAGATGCCCAAACCACGAGGCAACTAGGTTTTAAGAGAGGAAGATGAAGGAGTTATGGAAATGACCCCTAGTGGCCAAAAAAACTACAGTTTCAAGTGACTAACCACCTCTACGGGGGCAGGAAGCTGCTCAATGTTAGTCACTGCCACTGATCAACAGAGAGACCCTCCTTCAGCCCAAGCAAAAATGGCCTCACAGAAACTTTCAAACAGTTCAGGAACAGCAAGCCTGTAACTGAACTTTTTTAACTCTCAGAAAAGTGGGAAAAAAGCAAGATTTTTTTTTTTTTTTTTACAGAGATAGCAGAGGTTCACAAGTAATATCAAGTTATAACAGTGCAGTAAATGACCCCACACAAGAGTGCTAGGTCAAAGACAGAAAATATGCAAGTTTTAATAAAAAAACGATTTAAAATTAAGTGCAAACAGGAAATTCAGCAAACAGCTTTTGGTTGTGCTCTAAATACAGCTACTAATACAGAAATCAAGTTTAACAAGCCAGAAAATGCTCAAGCTAGGCAGCTATGCAGAAAAACTTAGCAAATAAACAGAGAAAAAATACTTAAAATCTCAAAAGTGGCTCCCTTCTTCTCTCAGCGTTTTTTCCTCTTGGAGGGTGCTTCACCAATACTTATTAAAGATATCATTACCCTGCTATTTTATCAAACTGGAATGTGATCACTGGTTACCAGGGCTAAGCTATGCTTAGCAGGATTCAGCATTGCTTAAATTTAAATGCTAAGTAGATTTTCGTAGTGGTAAGCGAAGCCTACATGTTGTAAGCGCCTATTCGTGTAACCATACATTAGCACCACTTACCGTCACGCAAATCCATGCAAACATGCTTAAAGCTGCTCAAAACTGCCTTAATCTCTCGGTATCCAACAGTCCTTGTGTACCTAGCAACAAAACAAACAGCCCTGGAACCCAGAACACTGCACACCATAGATAAAGCAATTTACCAGTAAACCACCTCAGCTGTACAGTTTTAGGATGTTTTCTCAAACATACCCTTCTTTAGAGCCAGTTTACAATAGGGAAGAGACACTATGCAATTACGAAGGATTGGTACCTATAAATATATATATATCTGAATAGAAACATACACAGGGAGAGAGAAAGATATAAAGGGCGATTCATATAGGTGTACAACTATATATGGATATATTATCAATAAATACTGATATATATATATATATATATATATATATATATATATATATATAGATATATATATATATATATATCTATATATATATATATATATCTATACATGCTGCTGATAGACCACCAATAACTGGGGCAGCATGCGCAGCTGGATACAAAAGCAACCATGACACTCACTTCTGCCCCCCCACAGTCTAAATACATACAACAACCTCTTAGCAAAACAAATAAAATGTCTTAACGTAGCAAAGAGAAATACAACCACTCAGTAATTCAGACATGTTTATTGTACTCTGATGTCTTCGCCAAGGGCTTCAAGGAGTAAAACATTACCAGAAATACACGCCTTAATCACAAGAAGCAATTAACACCTAATTACATAATTAAATACTCAGCCTCCAATTACACTCCTCATTTAACCCATATGGGATAAAGTATTACAGTTAATATTAATACATTGAGTCTGTACATAACTATTGTCCTTTTATAAATGCTACATCAAACTGAGGAACAGACTTTTTCAAAAATAGTAATTTGGAACCCACTACTGTCCCCATTGTGAGATTTCTTCAAATGTACAACTATAGAACTGTCATATTTCTTATCAGTAATATGTCTCACATGTCCTAACAGCCTAGTTTTAAAACATGTGTTACTATCCCCCACATAAAATATGTTACAAGGGCATCTAAGAGCATTCTCTATACACCAACCTCTTGAATGTACAGACTGCAACATGTTTCCCAGCCTTTCCCCTCAGCAGGAATGACATCACTAAATAATGATAGACCAGTATACCTATCAACCTACTACTGTATGACATTTCGACAAAGCCTGACATAATTGGTGGACAGAGACCTAAAATACATGGCCATAGTTGAAATATTGCTGTTTTACACTGAGAATGTTGCTGGTGTTACATGGTTTGTTGTAACATATCTTTTCTGAGGGAAATAAAGTCAGAAAAACAAATGGATGTTACCATTTACATAATGCAATCAACAGAGTACGGTACTGATTTTCCAAGGACAACACTTGTCTGGGGAACAGTCCAAACATAACAGGCTAACCTATGGCCATGATATGGATGGCCCTACAGTTGAAATCTATGCAGAGACAGAACTTTGTCAGACTGAAACCCATGCAGAAGTAGCATGTACAGACAAACCCTGTTAAACTAGCAGTATTCCAAACATATAACAGCAATACTGACATTCTGCCCCTAAATCTTGAACCTTCTCCACGATTTAGTTGGCCTGTCTCCACAAGTCTTGTTGTAAGAGGTAGTAGCTCACACAACTCCAGGATGCCTTCCTCACAAGTAAGGGAAAGGGTGAATGCCCACATGGAGTACTCATTTGTAGGAGTGTGTTGCCATGACATTGGCTATTGTAAGAACTACACAGCTGCTCTGCATGCAGTTAGCAAGTGGAGAACCCCAATAGGTGCACAGGCCATCACCTGGTCATGAGCATCACCTACAAAAGCCATGCTGGCACCTGTTTAAACCAGCTCTATCCCTATAGTGCACAGAGAGAGAGAGAGAGAGAGAGAGAGAGAGAGAACAAATAAAACATAAACTGGAAAAGAGAAGAAAGAAAAAAAGGTAAGTGGAACATGTAAGCATATAATTGAATGTAGTACAGGGAAATATGATTTGGAAGAATATATGTCCCAACAAGACTTACTGTACTAATTTCCTGCTGAACAGCTGCTATGGCCATAGCATCTGGCTCTCTCTGCAGTGGGAGAGATCACAGACATACCTCTCAACTCTACAGATCTTCATAGAATGTCCACATTTTACCATCATAGTTTTGTTCTCTGTTCCTCCTGAAATCTGTACTTTTCTGGCAAATAGCTGAGGATTGAATTCATCAAGTAATGACAAACGCTTGATTTTAAGACTCAACATCCTTAAGAATATTCAGGGTAATGCAAAGAGTATCATTCTAGAAATTTGCTATGTTTGTAGCAGGAATGTTTAAAGTCTGTCCCTGTTTTCCCCCCATCATTTTAGGCTTTGTCCAGATGTGATGCTCTGAGAAGTTGGGAGGTTGGATCACAGCTCAGTAGCCTGACTAACTCTAGGAAAGGACAGCTCATGTATGACAACAGCGGGGGTGTCTGTCAAACAGTTGTGACTGTGCCACTGCTAGGCTAGTTAATCAGATGTCCATATCCATGCTACCTGTGAATATGAGTATGACACATGTTTGTCTTGTAAAGCTAAGAGACCTATATAGGGCATGTGCACAGTAAAGTACTGTTGTAGACATGTGTGTTGAACTGCATGTGATATACCAAATTAATAACATTCAACTGTACAGTGTTCTGCTTGACAATAACCACTAACCAAGCGACTAAGCAGCTCACCCTACTATTCAGGCATGACCAAAGGGTAACTTCAGGTGTACTCTCCAGTCCAGCTGGTGAATCTGGGTGTCCTGAGGCAATGTTACAACTGCCTCATGTACACAGACAGCCCTCTCCTCCTACCACAAAACACTAACATATGCGAGAGATGCAATTATACAGCCAAACTGGAGGCTAAGGTCTCTCCACCCAAGACGGAACAGACAGTAATGAGGAGAAGGTTAACACTTACACCACACCTCCAGCCTCACATAGACCTACTAAACCAGCACTGGCAAAAAATACACATAAATACATGAAATTATACTCGGAGGCTCTAAATAAAAACCTGCAAAAGCATCAGAGAGCTCCAAAGCAGACACCCACAAAGCTTGCACTTCCCATCACAAACCAGACAACACATAAAACACAAAATCAATGTGCCGCACAATCACAGCCCTTAAGGCGAAATAACATACCTAACACACTAATAATAGGCGACTCAATAGTCAGGCACACTGATGCCTCACTCACTAGGCTGGACAAGGAGAAAGTTACTGTTAGCTGCCTATCAGGAGCCAGAATCCGCCACATAACACAAGCACTCAGGTCACTCCAGAACAAGTACAAATATGACTCTGTCATTGTTCATGTTGGTGTGAATGGCCTGAAATGTACCTCCCTGGACTACATGAAAAGAGACATGGAAGAGCTCTCTGATCATGTAGCCCAGGCGGGTATGACCCTGACCCTGAATAGCATCCTGCCCTCACCAAGAATGATGCCTTAGTATAAAGAAAAAAATTATCAATTTCAACAATTGGCTAAGCTTCTGGTATCATTCAAAGGGGATCCAGTGTCTGTTACCCCCAACCAAGGAAACCACAGTGAAAAACTTTTCTAAAGCAAACTTCACCTTACTTAAGGCAGAGGTAGTAAGTTTCACAGCCCCCACGCTAAAGTATAACACTGCCCAAGATGCAGAATCCTTTACAATTGCACTCTATGAGCAACTACAAGGATGCATGGATCGTGCCATCCCTAGCAAGACCAAGACTCACTCCCCTAAGAGAAGGAAACCAGTCTGGTGGACCCCTGCCATAAACAGGTTATATAACAGAAGGAGGAAACTAGTTCAGAAAAAAAGCAAATCCCAAGAAGGAAAGACATCCCTGATCAGTATCAGTAAGAAACTAAGGTCCCTCATAAAATCATCCAAGGATAACTTCAAAGGAAAAATAGCCAAGGATTCGAAAGATAACCACAAAGCCTTCTTTAGGTATGTCAAGAATCTAAGTGGCAACTCGCAGATATGCTCTGAGCTAGTGCAAAATGGCACAAAATATACTGAACCTACTGATATTACCAACATCCTGGCAGATAGATTTAGTGCAAACTTCACTTCCCTCTCACCTTCAAAAGGGCCCACAACAATAACAGAAAAGTGTAGTGTCCTAGAAATCACAGAAGCACAGGTGAAAACAGCCCTTTCAAAAGCCAAAACACAGCATCAATGGGGCCAGATGGTGTTCCAAGCTGCATCTTGCACAAACTACAGAACGAACTAACCCCCCACCTAAACACGCTGTTCAACCTCAGCCTCTCTACAGGCTACATGCCCATAGAATGGCGCACAGCAACGGTTATTCCACTCCACAAAGGAGGGGACACAACTGACCCTGGTAAGTATTGCCCCATAAGCCTGACTAGCCTGGTCTGCAAGGCTATGGAGTGCATCATCATGGAACTCATTATCAAAGACATTGGGAACCTCCAAACACTTGACCTGACCCAGTTCGGCTTTGTTAAGGGCAGATCATGCCTACTAAACCTGGTTGACTTCTTTGAGACAGTCACCAAGGCCATAGATGAGGGAAAGGTGGTTCACACAGCCTACCTTGATCTTGCCAAGGCATTCAACACCATTCCTCACTCAGGTATTATAGAAAAACTCACCAGCCTGAACATACACCCCTACGTCACAAGTTGGGTTGGCAACTGGCTTACAGACAGAACTCACACGGTAAGAATAGCGGGCTCCAGGTCCGACTTTAAACCAGTCACAAGTGGTGTCCCACAAGGCTCAGTTCTGGTACCCCTACTGTTTGGCATATATTTCTCAGAAGTACAAACACAGGAGGACTATGGGGTAACCAAGTTCGCCGATGACTGCAAACTGGGAGCCATAATTGACATTCCGGCTGACATGGACATCCTTCAAAAATGCCTTACTGAGACAGACACCTGGTGTCAAAGTCATGGCCTCAAGCTAAATGCCAAAAAATGCATAGTCATCCCGTTTGGGAAAAACAAAACACCCACGAATTACCACATAAGCGGCAGCCCCCTTAATACAGAAGAGGTAATAAGAGATCTGGGGACCCAGGTAGATAGTAATCTCTCCTTTGACAATCATATTGCCAAATCCTTCTATGTGGCCCATCTAATTACTAAGGGGTTCGCATCTAGAAATAAAGAGGTTATAGTGCCCCTCTACTCGTCACTCATCAGACCCATCATAGAGTACAATGCCCCATTTGGGATGTACCTCACAAGATACTTCCAACAGCTGGAAAGACCACAAAAGCACCTCACCAAAAGGATTACTGGCCTCAAACATATGTCCTATGCAGCCCGACTGAAAATACTCCAGCTGTACTCAGTGGCATATCGCTTACTCAGAGGTGATCTCTGCCTGACTTACAAAGCCATGTCCAACTCAGAATTGATGGACATGCTCCACCTAAAGAAACCCAAGTCATTGAGAGCCACGTGCTCTAGTGAGCTAAATCTCACCACAACAATAAATAGAACATGCTGGAGGGATAGATTCCTATCACAGAGACTCCCCATGCTTTGGAACAAAATTCCTAACTACATTAGGCAGAGCCCCTCACTAACACTCTTCAAGAGAAGCCTTGATGAGTGGATGGGTAACAGAAAATACACCCCTGGGATCACTTCATTGGCTCTGCTTGACAGAGGCTCAGTTAATTAATCAATGGGGCGGCGAAAGTCGACACACTCTGGCTAGGCTTAAAAATGCCCTTGGGCAGATAGCCTAGTACCTACCTATGAACCTATGAACCTATAATCACATGTGTGACTGATATCTGTAGTCACATAGACATATACCTGTATTATGTCAGCCAAACCATTGGCAGGTCTGTGAGCAATGACATTGTAACATAACAGCCTACTTATGACTATTGGACATGTTCCAGGTTATCACAGTGATGTCAAAGCCTACTGTGCAATCAACGTATTAATGTATGGTGCATCAATATTAATACAGTATCAATACTCATAACCCTTTTGTCACCCATTTATGTGTGCCATTGTACAGATGTACTGCTATAACAGGTTGAGAAGTACAATTGAGCAGCAAGACTGTAAATACAGTGTGCCATACTAGCATAGAACAGAACTGTATACCAGGTATCCCCTGAGCACATGTATGTATGCATAT
Organism: Protopterus annectens; assembly: GCF_019279795.1. NCBI lineage: Eukaryota > Metazoa > Chordata > Ceratodontiformes > Protopteridae > Protopterus > Protopterus annectens. The sequence continues at coordinate 1,942,476,685 of NC_056733.1, read as the reverse complement.
GTTCATCTGGAAGGCACAAAACTAATCACATGTGTTTCAAGCAGTCAGGTACATAGGTTGTGCATGTTTCACATGTGTGTAATATCAGTGTCAGTGCAAACAAAAGACATAAATGTGTACAGCTACTGGTTGTTGCATTACCCTGACACTGATATGGGTACTAGAGTAGGTATGGTTATCAGGCATTAATCAGAGAAGTGTTTAACTGTGTTATGACCTTCTATCCATGTCTACAACTACCAGCTATATCAACACCTATATACAGTGAATATCACAAGTGTATACACCCCTGTTGGAATTCCAGATGTGTGTGCTGTATGACAATCAGACCACAGAAGATCATTTTGTAATTTTTCTCATCTTAAATGTGACCCCTAACCTGTACAATTCCATTGAAATACAATCAAATGTGTTTCTAGGAAGGTGAGCAACTATTGCCAAGTGAAGATGTGCCAAGATGTTAGAGTCCAAACCAAGACAAATGAATGCTGTAACAATCTCAAGAGGTGCATACACAACATATCAGTTTAAGGGTGTGCACACTCATTCATCTGACTTATTGTACTGATTATTTCCATATGTTTTTACTGAGCAGATTGTTATGTTTTCAATTGAATTGTACAGGCTATAAGTCACATTACAGTTGAGAATCGTTTTGAAATTAGTTATTGTGATGCCATGTTCCAATTGCACAAATACCAGGCATTGTAACAGGTGTGTGTACCCTTTATATCCACTGTAGTTATATAGACTCAGCAGTACCTGACATGTATAACCAGCCTCCACCAAGGCAGAGTAATCCATTTTGGTGAACAGCAGCAATACACAAACCACATAACAGGTTGCTACACTTGCTGTACAGGGACACATAGGTGCAGGCAACAACTTGGAAGCAAGTCCACCTATGTCTGAGCAAGCATGTAAGTTCACAGGTGACTTCCTGTAAGGCTGACTATGACTACAAATCAGACATATCCACACCACCAAGGACACTTGCAACTGTGTTTCCACATATGTTGTAAGCCTCAGAGGAAACAACACAATTCAACCTGTACTGGGGATCAAAAACACTTCATACACACATGCCATGGATATAGGCAGCTTGCATCACACAGGTTAGGTGGGAACATTACCACTCTGTCCACCCCAGTTGTACAGGGGGATATGCACATCAACCACACTCCTCCCTTCAGCAGTGTTGAAGATGTACATATTGCCTACTGGTGGCAACAACAGCATATCTCCATGGGGCATAATAACATCATTGTCTGCCTCCTACATGAACTCAGACTTGTGCTTACAGCTCCATCTCACACCACAGTCAAACACAGACCTGCCACCATCCACACACCATCCACATGGAAGATGCCCACTGTCAACCTTCTACACAGAAATGAATGGAGAATAGAGGATTATGCAATCAAGTGTCCAACATTTGGAGGAATAATATAGCTCAGGGAAAGGAGTGTAATGCAAGCTGCTATAGCCATGATAGCTTGTAGGGTTATGGTGTAGTGTGGATTATTTGCAGGTAATATCCACTGTTGATGTGCAATTTGACAACCATATGAGGTCCTCTGAACTTTTTCCTGTTTATGTCTTCCAGGTGTCATTCAGAGGGCTTGCCTACTTGCTTTGTCTGATGGGGAAACTGACATCATCACCCAGTATGTAATTGAATATTATGCTCTGTTATTTAGACAGAGACCAGAAGATGTGCAGGAGAGGACCACCCTGTGGAACAGAGTGGTCCACAGTGTGGTCCACAGGGTAAATGATGTCGGCCTGCACAGCAGAACTTATGAGCATGTGCAGCATCGGACCACCAACCTCATCTGCCATGCCTGTCAATGGGCTGCTGCTGTAGCAAGGGCCCAGATAGCCACAGGTGGGGACCCAGCCATTCAGCCCCTACTGACACCCACGGAGGAGCTTGTCACCACACTTGGGGCACCTGCCCAACACACAAGCCATGAAGGTTAGGGAAGCATTGTGGAGGTGGGTTGCACAAACACACTGGATGAGGACCATGCAGGTAAGGGCCTAGTCGAGGTTAGTACACTACTGTATTGGATATACATGTATCTTTATTGTACCTACATCCATGTGCCAGGTCTGATTGCAGTTGTGGATGGGGTTTTCTAATCCACAGAGGTGCATATCTTTGGTGAGGGCAGGACATTGTGTATTATTGTGGTTAGTACTGTAGATGTGCAGGCATGCTGCATCCATCCCGTACCAAGGCCACGTGTGAGTCTGCTAACAATAACTACCTCTAATAACTATCTAGGACTCTCTGGTCTGCATATGGGGCAGCAGCCTGAATCTGGTGAGTATGACATTGTCCTGTTCTTGCTTGGCAATACCACAGGCATGTGAAGCACATGCAATTCACCATGCACACAACAATCAGTGATAACTATATTGCTTAATGTAAAAGCTATATTGGTGTTTATGCATGTTCACTTGTGCTGGGCTTAACAGCATTGCATCACAGTGGTCACCACTGGGGCCTATCTGATGTGAATTCAACATTCCTGTAGCATACCTCACAACTTGTCAGTGCCAAAACATCTGAACAGAGGCCAATAAAATGGGCTGGACAAACAGCCTAAGGTAGGGACACATGTAATACATTAGTGGCATACAGTGGATACAATTTGTGTACACACTCCTGTTAAGATGCAAGGTGTTCCTGTTACATACTAATTAGGACCACAATATGTCAGTCCACACCTCTTCCTGCCTTTAATGTGTCCCATAATAGGAGCAGTTCACTTGTAAAACCAAGCATCTGGACTCATGTACTGCACCTACAAGACTGGCTACCTATGAGGGTGGAAGACATCGTATCAGCATGATGTTTCAGTCCGGTATGATACCTATTGCTGCCATATGTGTCAGTACACTCACTGTGGCCTATTTGGCTACAATATCACATACATGAGCATTGGTATGGCACACAGACCACTTCCAACCACGTATAGGTTGCAAACATATATATATATTCCAGACGTATCTGTACAGAGGACTGTATAATGGTTTAACATGTGAGGCTATGCTGTTACCACATTATATAAAGTAATGGCAGTGGGAGGTGGTCACCAGCCATGTATGGTATACACATCAAAGTGGTATAAGCCACACAAAATATGATCCTCACACACAAACAGTTGGCAAGATTGGGATTAGAACTCATGCCTACCTAGGTATTCCTACTATAGTGCTATGCAGTTATCAGATGCAGCACAGAACTGATACATTTCCACTTAGTCCAATGGTGCCTCTAATGTGTATGACATCAACAGGACTAGTAAATTGGAGTGAGGATAAGTGTAAAGGGTAGTACACAGGTCAAAAATGGTGCAACCATTACACAACATGATTCTCATACAAACACATCCAAACAGTTGCTAGTATGGTGATTAGAACTCCTGCCTATCTAGTTATTGTTACTAGAGTGCTATGCAGTTAGCGGATGTGCTACATTGCTGATACATTTCCACCTAGTCCAAAGATATTTCTACTGTGGATGACAATAATGGGAGTACTAGACTGGTGTGAGGGGAAGTGTGAAGGCTAGTACACAAGTCAAAAATAGTATAAGCCAGACAGTACATGATTACAGATACATGCACACTTGTTAGTATTGTGATTAGAACTCCTGCCTATCTAGTTATGTCTACTATAGTGTTAAACATTTACCACACATGCTGCATAGCTTACTGAACTTTCACATGGCCAAAGCTACTGATAACTGCACAACTGCGGTAAAGTATTACAGGTAGCAGACAGTCTGCCTTCTGTTCCACCCTCACATCATCCTAGTTCTTTCTGTCATTTACTTCAACTGGCATTATGGCATGGCACTTCACCAGGTTATTTTATCAAGAAGTGTGGCACACCTGGGAACCATCAGCAGTACTTGTTCATCACAGATGTAGCCCCAGTACTTACTAATAATGTCCACCCACCTGGCATGTTTGAAGGGCAGTTTTCTGTGCTTTCACCCAACCTGGTGCACTTGTTCATTCTGAGGCACTGTTGCAACTGCTTCATGTACACAGACAAACCTCTCCTCTAATCTCCAAACACTCCAACCTGTGTTACCCATATATCACCCAATGTGGACATGTGCAGTCTCTAGCAAAGACTGGACTAGCAGGTCAAGAGGATAAGATCAGCACCTGTACCACACCATGTGGAACATGTAGCTCACCATGACACCAACTTTGACAGCCATGGCATACAGTGGAAAGTCACACACCCACCTTCCCAGAGGCACTCAATGAACATTTACCCAAACAGCACAGAGAAGCAAGAAAGACACTCACTCAGACACCACGACCTGGCATATGCCAAGGGACACATATTTAACCTACGCAGTGTTCCCCTCAACCTAAGCTCCTAAGGCTAACCACCTTGCACAATACAGTGATCATGGGTAACTCAGTACTGAGGAACACACATATCCCACTCACTAAGTTGAATATGGAGCAGGTAACAGCCACATATCTATCACATTCCAGCATCCAACACATGACACATCCAGGCATGGCACTTCACGACAACTGTGAGTAACACTCTGTATCCATGTGGGTGTGAATGACTTGGGACACATCTCCCTGGAGTATATGATAAGAGATATGGTTGAACTCTCTGATTATAAAGTCCAGGCAGGTGTGACAGTAGCCCTGAGCAGTATACTGTCTTCACCCAGAATGATGCTGTGGTGCTATTAACAGATGATTGACTGCAAAGTTAGCTTACATGTTGTGTATGATTCTTAGGGGATCCAGTACATCTCTGCTTAAGATAACATGATTGATAGAACCCAATGACTTTCCACAGATGTCCTACATCTGTCAGTGCTGGGTTTCCAGGTATTGGCTAAGTGTCTTGGCACCCCATAATGCCTTATTAGGCAGTGTTCCTAATGTAATTACCACAATAACAGCTAGACATATGCAATCTGAAGGTCATGCTGCTCAACAGTAGACATCTAACTGTCAGGATACAGTCACTCAAAGCAATTGGAGTGGAGGACACATGTCTGCTGTAAAGGAGAGGTGGTTCACAGCAGTAGACAGCAGACCTGCAATATCAGGCTATGATGCATTCCACATCTGTCAGCTCCCAAACATGGACCACACCACACCTCCACAGGTGGTGTTGCCTCTGTATTCATTATGGCTAGGAACACCTCCAGAGTAGTATCCCAGCATAATGCATTGGAGATACATCCGGTATAACTGCCTTGGGGTAGTAGTGCAATCCAGACCACAGCCTGTTATGGGGCCACATCTATGTCCCTAGACTGTCAATGCACATTCCTCAACACCCTGCCATCTATGATGGTTGAACGCAACATTGACATAGTACGAAACTTCAACTACCCCTTCATCACCTAAGGAAAGTAACCAAGTGCCAGTACAGTAGCCCAACATTTCTTGGATTCATCATTTCCAATGCCCTGCACCAGCTCATACTGACCCCTGTAGAGGATGCAACAACCTTGACCTGTGTTGACTACTTAAATATGGGACTGTTGCTCATCCACAGATGTCAATCCCTACCTGGTGAGATCCACACAGGGTGTAATCAACATGGAACTCAACATGTCAGCCACACCCCCCACAAAAGTAACCACCTTGCAAAACTTCTCTAAAGCTGACTTTGCAGCCATGAAAACAGAAGTGGATGACTACACTGCACCCAAGGCAATTGGAAATAGCTGCATGACTGTGGAATCATACACATATGCAGTGTACAAACAGGTACATGAATGCATGGTACTAGCTAGAGCCAACAGAACCCAGACACTGTCCTCCACACACTGGGAGTCAATATAATGATCCCCTGCCATTACTAAAGTGTACATCAGAAGGAGGACACTGTTGCAGAGAAAGGTGGTGTCCCATGACTGTTGAACCCCTTACTAGCCTCAGACACAACTTTGGATCCTTCATGGAATCCCCTACAGGCATCTATGATGGCAGACATGCAGCAGACACTGACAATCACAACAGCCTTTGATAGTTACATCAACAACCTCCACAGCGTTAAACACAAGTGTTGTGAGTTATTGCACAATGCTAGTACCTATCCTGAGACAACAGACATTGGCCACAGTCTTGGCAACACATTCAGTGCCAGCTTTATCCCTCTCTCCCCCCACAAATGAAGTGCTAAGTGAATGTGTTCTCACATGCTGTATCCCATTTCTGTTCTAGGTGTCTGTGTGTCAGAAGGATGTGGCCCTGCAGCAAGACCATGGGGTATGGCAGTGTGCTAACACATCCACCATGTCATAGGCAGGGTACAGCTGTATGTGCATGAAAGTCTCCGGTCTGTAACACAGTGTTAGAAAAATGTGTATTTGAATACATGAGAAATGCTAGTTTAAAAGCAAAGTAGTATATAATGCATTTTATTCTATTAATCATATAGTAGAGAGGATTAATTCATGTTTAAATGTAAAGTAGTTTTGAAACTGCAGTGTGGCTTGAAGCAAAGCTGACCTTCAACCCTGGCAGATGCCAGCTTAGCAAGTTTTAATGTTTATGCTTTTCACAAGTGATTATTTGCTGGGTCAGGAAATTAAATGTGTGAAATAATGAAATCTTCTGCTCTTTCCTGCTGGGATGATTTGGCCTTGTATATGTATTACTGAGATAACATGCAGCTGTGTGAGAAAGTGTAACAGAGAACAAAGATATGTATTAAAAGACTGAATCTGCTATTGTATTCGAACTGATATGAAACCTTGAAGAAGTAACTTTACAGAGAGACATTATGTCTGACCAGGTGGATAGCAAGGCCGTATTGTAACCACAGGAAAAGTTTTTTAAAATATACAGCATCAGCAGATTTAATGAATAGAGGACTGTAAGCTAAAGTGATGTAGATGCCCTGTGGCATACCACGTCAGTAAGGTGGGCACAGCTTGAATGTTAAACCTATATAAGATTGTGTGCTTCCTGTTTCATGTCAGACAAAATTCTGTACTTGTACATTTTTTGCCTCCTGGTGTACACTAGTAAAATTTTGAATCTGAACCTCCTGTGTATTGAATTCTTGATTTTATTCAACAGTTTGGTCCTTCTTAGCTGGAAATTCCCTCAGACAGCTGCAGATCAGAGTCTACCGGTGGTCGAATACTGCGCAGGAGAAGTTACCGAAATGGTTCTTCTTGGGTGAAAAGACCTCCGACTGAATTGTCATTTAAAGAGGCTGACCACTTTCTGATCTGTGGCCGAAGAGCGGACATTGGACAGTTCAATACCGGAGGCTCAGGTAGGAAGAATTTACCTTTTTTTCTGTTTTAGATCAGGGAGTAGGTTACAGTATATTGCTGTCAAGATGTGTTTTGCAGATCAGGGACAAAAGGAAGTACTGTATATTTGGTCATAGATCAGGGTAACAGAATAAGGTAGGCAGTTATTCTAGATACACTGCGAACAGGAACTGAGAATTTGATATCACGTGATAAAAAAGGGTTACGTCACATTTTCTTTGCCATGGGTAATCAGTGCACTAAAACATCGTGAGATCCGCCCCTAACTGAAGACGCAAAATGCATGTAATCACAACATTCCGATAACGTTAGTTATTATACGAAATGGGTTAACAAATATGAATTTGATGGTAAACTAGATAAGACCACTAGTTAAACTCCTTAAACAGCTTAAATCTGATGCCGGAGGTCAGGCAAAAAAGCAACACCAATTAGGCATTCCTCAGGCACACTGGTGGATTGAGGAAGCAAATCGTAGAGAACAGAAGCTGAAAAATTCAAAAACATTGTTTTTAGACAAAGAGGATAATAACTTGGTAATAGCAACAGCTCCTCCTCCTCCTCCCTTGCCCCTCCCTTACCCTTTTCAGGATATGAAGTGAGTGGACAGGCTGGTCCATCTCCACGTTATCCTGAAGTATCAGCAAGACCACAACCATTTGTTAGAGATCCTATTGAGACTAGGTCCCGAACACGTAAAACACATAGGGACACAGAATCATATCAAATAGAAAGAAACCTACAGGATGAGAGTGAGGAAGAAATATGCCCACTTATAGAAGTTCCGAATCCTCAGGCAGGACAGGAAGGACAAAACCCAACACTCTTAGTATACAGACCATGGACAACGGAAGATATCTGGAAGGCTACTGAGGGAACCCCCCATCCGAAAGTTAATTTTACGAAATTTTTAGAAGATTTACAAGGCATGAGGTTGAGTTACCACTTGAATGGGAAAGAAGTAGAAAAAGTAGTAAGACAAATTATAGGTCCAGATTGGCACATGATTTGTGACACCTGGAATCCTCGTAATGCAGAGCTTAGACCACTCCCACATAGTGACGCAGAGTTAGACAACAGAGTGAAAGGTCTAACAGATCGAATCTCTGAGAAATGGAAACCTAGAGCAGACTGGACTTGCATTAATCAATGCATACAACAGGAAAATGAGACAATAGATGGGTACTATGCTAGATTATTAGAGTGTTTTAATAATCATAGCAGTATGTCGGTTCCTGAGAACCAAACAAATGATTCCCCGTATGAACAACAATTGAAAAATGCATTTTTGAAAGGTTGCATTGCACCTATTAGTAGTTTCATTACGAAGCATATGATAGACCATCGAACAGGGAGGCTACAAGCCTTATTTGAATACACTAGACATGCTGAAAGACATTTTAATAGTAAAAAGAAAAGGAAGGCGCAAGTCTTCACTGCTGAAGATGGAGCTGAAGTATTTGTGTTACAGTCAGGTAAAAAGGGCAAGAAGAATGCCCAGGGAAACAAACAGTCTGACAAACGATCAGAAGATTTTGAAGAGAGAAAAAAGAGAGGTGAATGCTTCAAGTGCGGGAAAAAGGGACATCTAGCAATGGATTGTAAGTAAAACAAAAAGGTAATTACAGAAGATAAGGGAGATGAGGACTGACTATATGATAGTGAAGATACATCATGTGAAAGTCAGAAATCATCAGGAAAAGTTAATAAACAGAAAACAAATGTAAATGTGATAGAAGGAGTAGAGGAAGTGCAAGTAGATATGGAGGATGAAGAAAGTGAAATTTTGGATTTAGCATTATTGAGTTTAGAGCTCTACTTAGCAGATACGAAACCGGAAGTTACACTTCTGGTGGAGGGAAGGGAAGTCAAATTCCTGTGTGACTCAGGAGCGTTACGGACTTTGATACACCCCTCCAAGTTACCAGAACATTCCGAATCACCTGATTATATACTAGTGAAAGCAGCAAACGGACAGCTATATAGAGAACCTTTTTCCCATGATATAGCGATAACTGACCCTGTTTCAGGTATGACCCAGAGAAGTAAAATTGTTGTTTCTGCAAAGTGTCCAGTGAACCTATTGGGCAGGGACCTTATGCAGATATCTGGCATAGCAGTAGTTCCAACTGTACAAGGTATGGAGGCACAGAGACAAATGGATACCTTTGTGGTGCGATCGGAGGGTGAAACTTTTTACTGGTACAGCCAGGACCTAGTCACAACTGGTCCAGGGGCAGTAACCAAGAAACTGATGAACGTAGCCATCAGTAAAGCCCCCTCCCTTGACACTGATCGACAGCATTTGTTACACTGTACTCTATACTACTGTACTACACCAGGACCTGATAGAGAGTATGAGCAAGAATTGCTTAGAAATCGTGCAACTAGATTGATTTTGCGTACTTTGTACTGGGATACTGAGGGGAACAGTGTAGTTAGCTGTTTGTTACCTCAATAATTCCTTGCACTGTATAGATCAAATCGATTACCACATGTCAGCTTGGCAAAGAACAAAAGTGTCAAATGGGCAGACTTAGGAGAAAAAGTAACAAGATGGGAGAAACAGACTGATTTAGAACTATCAGAACAAGGGATACAAAAAGAAAAACTGAATTGGTTGACACAGACACATCCAGCTGTACACTTGCAATCTAGCGAGGACAGCTGATTAGCATTTTTTATTAGAAGAAGAAGAAAAGGCTTTATGTGAAATTCCAACAACTCTTTGGTCAACAGGCAAGTCAGATGTAGGACTTATTTGAACAGCTGGACCAGTTACAATTACCCCAAAGTCAGCTTTTAGACCACAGAAAAGACAATACCCTTTGAGAAAGGATGCAGAAATAGGAATTAAGCCTATAATAGCAGCATTACTCAAAGAAGGAGTACTGGTAGAATCTCCTGATTCACCATGTAATACACCCCTATTTCCTGTTAAAAAAGCAAATGGGGAATGGCAGATGGTACAAGATTTACAAGCTGTAAATAATGCAGTAATTCCTAAGGCACCTACGGTGACAGACCCACATACTTTGTTAAACGATTTAGAACCGCAACAGAAGTATTTCTCTGTAGTAGATATTAGCAATGCTTTCTTTTCAATACCTATACATCCTGATAGTCAATATTGGTTTGCATTTACATTTCAGGGTAAAAGGTATACGTATACTCAACTACCACAGGGATATTGTGGGAGCCCAACAATATTTGCACAAGAAATGGCTAGCAATCTGGCAGGGTTTACCCCACCAGGAGGTAGTCAAATTCTACTTTATGTAGATGACATCTTGTTAGCAGCCCCCACCCAGCAACAGTGCAGGGAGGATACTGTAGCATTATTGAAATTTTTAGCAACACAAGGACACAAAGTAAACAAAAGTAAGTTGCAACTTTGGAGAAAACAAGTTAGATACTTGGGATATGTAATATCCAATGAAGGTAGAATATTGGACGAGGAAAGAAAAACAGCAATCTTGCAAGCACCCAAACCAACAACCAAGAAGGAAATTATGACTTTCTTGGGTACAACTAATTTTTGTCGGAGCTGGATACCAAATTATGCTTTGGAATCTGCTCCACTGACTGACCTGATATATAAGACACCAATGGCAGCACAAGATATCTTACAATGGACACCCGAAGCAGAAACGGTTTTCTGCAGGTTGAATCAGTTAATAGCTTCTTCATTAGTGTTAGGACTTCCAAATTATCATAAATGATTCTTTCAGACCGTAGATTGTAAGCAAGGATATATGGCATCAGTATTGATGCAACAACATGGGGATAAACAATGCCCCATAGCCAATTATTCATCACAGTTAGATCCAGTGGCACAATCTTTGCCTCACTGTGTACAAGCAGTAGTTGCAGCTGCAATGGCAATACAGGCTTCAGCCTCAGTGGTGTTATTCCACCCTCTCACATTGAGAGTGTCTCATGCAGTTGCAATAATTTTACTGCAGGAAAAAGTGGCATACCTTTCTCCTGCTAGACACCTTTCGTGTATGACTATACTGCTGAGCCAACCTCATATGACAATTGAATGATGTACGACATTAAATCCATCAACATTACTTCCAACTCCTGTGGAGGGCACACCACACAGCTGCCTGTAGGAAATTGAACAGTTAGCTTTACCTAGACAAAATCTCACAGATATACCCTTGGATAATGCCGAGGTGACATATTACGTGGACGGCTCATGCAGAAGGGGTCCTACAGGGAAGAATCTGGTAGGGTATGCAGTAGTTACAGACAATGAAATTTTATAAGCTCAATCCTTACCACACAACTTATCTGCACAAGCAGCAGAATTGATAGCTTTGACGAGGGCATGTACTTTAGCAAAAAACAAGTGTGTAAACATATATACTGATAGTCAGTATGCTTTTTCTACAGTACATGTATTTGCACAACAATGAAAAAATAGTGGAATGATAACATCTAGTGGAAAACCTATTAATCATGCGCAATTTATTTTGGAGTTATTAGAATCTATTCAGTTACCTACCAAAGTAGCTATTTGCAAATGTGTAGCTCATATGAAACAGCAGGATAAGATTTCAAAAGGCAATGCACGAGCTGATGCAGCTGCAAAGCAAGCAGCTTCAGACTCAGAAGCTTTACTTTTGAATGAGGAATTACAACCCTCTGAGATTTTAGATTTAGACATGTTAAAAACAATGCAGACGCTTACTACAAAAGCAGAAAAACAAAAATGGATAAAACGAGGTGCAATTCCTGAGAATGGACTGTACATTTCCAAAGAGAGAAAACCAATATTGCCGTCTAATTTATTTAGATATGCAGCTTTGTTGAGCCATGGGCAGTGCCATGTCTCAAAGGGGGGGATGGTACAGTTAGTAAACCGAATATTCCAAACATACGGATTCACAAATTATACACAAAAATTTTGTGCAGCTTGTCATACTTGTAACAAGCACCATGCACAAGGAGCATTTAAAACCAAGCAAGGAAGTTTTCCTATACCACCGTATCCGTTCCATACTATTTGTATGGATTTCATAGAATTGAATAAGTGTGAAGGGAAAAAGTTTTGTTTAGTTATTGTAGACATGTTCTCTAAATGGGTAGAAGCTTTTCCAACCAAAAACACGGATGCAGCAACAGTGGCGAAAGCCCTGATAAAAGAGATAATCCCTAGATTTGGCATTCCAGAAAGGATTTATAGTGACAACGGCACTCATTTCGTGAATCAGACAATCCAACAACTTGGGAGATTTTTTGGTATCTCCTTAAAGAACCATTGTGCCTACTACCCACAGTCAGCAGGACTGGTGGAAAGGTACAATGGTACCCTCAAAAATAAGCTTAGGAAGGTAGTATAGGAGACCCAAAAGAATTGGATATACTGTCTGCCTTTGGCACTGCTGAGTATGAGAACGGCTCCAAATGTGAAGGGTTTGACTCCCTTTGAAATGGTTTTTGGGAGAGCATATTATGTGCCTCAGTGGAAAGTCTCATGCCTGTAGAGCAAGAGGCTGACAGTTCATTAGCTAGTTATATGAGGAAACTGTTAACAAATAAATCTGTTTTGCAGTTTAACTCTTTTTCAGATAAGGAACAGACCAGACCAATGGAAGCAGTCTTGGCCCCTGGGACATTCATGTGGCTAAAAGTGACGAAAAGGAAGAATTGGGTGAGTTCAAAGTGGGAGGGACCGTACAAGGTTCTGTTGGCAATGCCTATTGCAGTTAGAGTGGCCGAGAGGATGTCCTGGGTTCATTTGACACATTGCAAACCGATAAAGAACTTTCATCTTGATAAAAACTTTGTGAACAACCAGACCGAGATGGCCAAAAACAAAGCGAATAGAAATTTAGATCAACCCCAGAGATGTTGCATAATCATTTTGTTGAGTGTACATTTATTGACTGTAATTGTGACAATTTTCCTCTTGTTGTGGTTTATCCTACACACAGCCACACAAGTGAAAGTGGGAAGGTGTGACGAAACGTCTATAGACTGGCATCCAAATTTTAACATGTACCTAGCCATGAAACATGTATATGCAGAGACTATGAACATTTCAAATTGCTGGGTTTGTACAGCTATACCAAAGCATGTGGAGGACTGATAATGTCCGCTCTCCCTTTGGGGATAAATGAGGCTTGGGAGAATTTACTCTTCGATACAGGAACTGTGAGATCACAGGACAAAATAGCTTTATTTTTACCTGTCACACAAAAAGGAGTTGTATGTTTTTATAAAAATGATACCCTCCAGGTGGGCTGGAGCAATTGCAATATAACCATATCTTACCGATGTTATATTAAGAATAGTAATGGCAATACTTTTTGCAATACTAATTATGACTCATATTTGAACTCACTGAAAACAACTATGAATGACATTCGCAAAAATCCAGTTTTGTTTAAACAATTGTCAGTTATAGATCAGAAAATGTTTCATGTAGGGTTGATGCGTATTAGTACTAAAGTAGAAAACTGTTATTTTATTTGTGGGAAAAAGGCATATAAATGGTTACCTTAGAATTGGTCCAGCAGTTGTTTTTTGGGTTATTTGGTTCCGGCAATAAGACATACTGCAGAATTACCTTTGGGTAAGATACGAAACGTGAGAGAAGCAGCTCGAAAACCTGAAGGTCCAGTTGAAAAACCTGTGAATCCAGTCGGAAAGATCGAAGCTGGCTGGAAAGATCATAATGCCGCGAAAGACAAAAGCAAATTGACTCATATGGACTTGAGTGACAGTGTTATATCCTGGGCAGGAATATTCCCAACCTATGGAGCAGTCAAATCGATCTGGGAGCTGAGGAAGTTGTCAAAACTTCTCAAAGTAATGAGTAATGCAACTTTTTCTGCCCTAGAACTGGTGACTGATGAACTGAATGCAATGAGAACTGTTGTGCTACAAAATCAAATGGCTCTTGACTTCACCCTAGTGGCGAGAGGTGGTACGTGCGCGCTTATCAAAGAAGAATGCTGTGCGTACATACCAGATAACAGGCATGAAATTAATAACCACCTAAAGGTAATTCAGCAAGTATCAGCCATGACTGAACCAGGCCCAAACCCACTAACAAACTTTTTCCAGAATCTATTTGGGGGGTGGGGTTCCATCCTAATGAATATTCTGATTGCCATTTGTGTGGGTATACTCCTGATAGGAGCATGTGTTTGCTGTGGAATTCCCTGCATGAAAAGATTAGTCAAAGATTTTATTGATGTATCTGTTACTGAAACGTTGTACCAAGATATTGAGATTGAAAATTTGATCTTAGATGACATCTTTTCTGAAGTATAGATTGAATGACTCACCTAGCTGAAAATCCTAAGTGGAAGAAGTTGAGAGATGAAATGACACTATGCATACTTCAAAATAGAATAAAAAGTATTAATAGGGGGGGAAATGTTAGGAAAATGTGTATTTGAATACATGAGAAATGCTAGTTTAAAAGCAAAGTAGTATATAATGCATTTTATTCTATTAATCATATAGTAGAGAGGATTAATTCATGTTTAAATGTAAAGTAGTTTTGAAGCTGCAGTGTGGCTTGAAGCAAAGCTGACCTTTAACCCTGGCAGATGCCAGCTTAGCAAGTTTTAATGTTTATGCTTTTCACAAGTGATTATCTGCTGGGTCAGGAAATTAAATGTGTGAAATAATGAAATCTTCTGCTCTTTCTTGCTGGGATGATTTGGCCTTGTATGTGTATTACTGAGATAGCACGCAGCTGTGTGAGAAAGTGTAACAGAGAACAAAGATATGTATTAAAAGACTGAATCTGCTATTGTATTCGAACTAATATGAAACCTTGAAGAAGTCACTTTACAGAGAGACATTATGTCTGACCAGGTGGATAGCAAGGCCGTATTGTAACCAGAGGAAAAGTTTTTTAAAATATACAGCATCAGCAGATTTAATGAATAGAGGACTGTAAGCTAAAGTGATGTAGATGCCCTGTTACATACCACGTCAGTAAGGTGGGCACAGCTTGAATGTTAAACCTATATACGATTGTGTGCTTCCTGTTTCATGTCAGACAAAATTCTGTACTTGTACGTTTTTTGCCTCCTGGTGTACACTAGTAAACTTTTGAATCTGAACCTCCTGTGTATTGAATTCTTGATTTTATTTAACACACAGTGATTGCATATGCCTCACAGATTATATGGCTGGGGTTGTACATACGTATATGCTGATTTGCAACAGCTGTTGCAGAATTGAGAATGGTACATGTTGTGGCTTGGACACACCTCCGATTACTAAGAACCACAGCCATAGGGGATATTCATCAACCAAAGACACTGAGATTACTATTCACACACACACACACACACACACACACACACACACACACACACACACACACACACACACACTTGCCAGTACTGAGATCCATAGGTTCATTGTTTCGTAGGCCTGTAGTAGGTGAATGGGCCTGAAGGCTCTACAAGGCTAGCCCAAGGGAATACCCTGGCATCAGGCCAAATGAAAATTGTCCCCAGTGTGGCTCAAGAGTATAGTCGCTGGAGCGCTCCCTAGGGATGGGTATGGTATTCCCCATCCACTCATCTAGATTTCTATTGTGGATGGCCAGTGATGTGCACTGCTTCACATGCATATGATTTATACTCCATAACATAGACAGTGTCTGGGTTGTGCACATGTCCCACATGCATGTTCTTTTAAGTGTGGAAGTGTGCTTGAGGTCTCTGGGGCATGTTGTATGGACAGATTGGTATCTTCAGAAGTAGCATTCCTGACCTTGTTTGGTGAGACATGGCTGTGTAACTAAGGTAGTGATTGCACCTACATAGATAGTATGATACGGGGATTCATTGGACTTATTGGAGTCTGCCCAAATAGGGCATTTGTATAACTCATGGAATTCCCTTTGTGGGGTACATTTGCAGACTCTACAGTTGTTGCAGGTGTCCAGTGGGGAACATGGCAAAAGGGCCACTGTACACATTGATTGGGCTACTGTGGGGATGAAATAGGGTGTCATGTCCTTTTACTTTCTGGATAACACATAGTCAGGTGATGTAACACATCAAAGTACTTTCTGATGCCAGTGGCACTGTTGTGGTCAACAAGCAGATGACTGTTAACCTGTATTCCCCATTCTGTTATAATAACGTCATTGTTCAGTGGACTACCACCAATGTATTATTTCATGTGAGCCATGGTATTCCAAAAGGTCATGGTGGCACATCTCTTGTCATTGCGGTAATGTCCAGCATTCTGACAACAGTCATAGGTGTCAAGTGGCCTTTGGACATGATGTCAACATCATATAGATTGGGAATGATACCACCCACCTTACTGTTGTATGCAAACATTATCAGCCAGGGTGCCTTTGTGTTCTCCTGCACCTCAGAAAGGTAGATCCCAAACATAAGAGAACATGGGTCCGTACCCTGTGTGACACCAGTCATTGTTCTGTTCATCGGTTCAACATGGAATCCACTGTAGTCACACCGTGGGTACTATCTGTGAGGCAATTTGCAGGAGAACTACTGATATAGTGGCTGCTGCCTAGCCAAGTGTGTTTGTATATGATTCCTGGGTGGAGAGTGGTCTCTGAGTATTAGAAGAGTTGCCTATATTGTTAGCTAATCCATACTGTCACATAGTCATTGCACATGGCACTAGACATTTAGGGCTGTGGATTGTCTACACCAACCTCTATGGTGTTTGGCAACTGTTGACCTTGTAATGTGGACATTGGGAAGACAAGGTCCTCAATGAAATAATTTAGCAAAACCCACCCCCAATGGATCCTGTTATTACACAATTACACCAACACTAGCACAGGATACTGACAGACAAACACACATGCACACACACACACACACACACACACACACACACACACACACACACACACACACACACACACACACACACACTTGCCAGTACTGAGTTTTGAATCACTACCTAGCTATGTATTGCTGCTACAGTGTTATGCATTTATCGCACACACCACAAAATTTATAGGATGGATGTTGTCCCATGGTACTTCTAAGGTGAGGAACATCACCAGCACTTATAAATACTGGCATTGGGTGATGTAGTGGGTGAAAGATTTCACAAAATATTTTACCCTACACACACATTTACATTTGCCAGGAGTGTGATTCAAACCTCTATCTAACTATGTTTTCAGACATTTATGTTGCAAATTTACCACACACACCACTGACCTTACATGGTTTAGGGTTGCCAACAGGTACTTCTAAGGTGAATGATATCTGCAGGACTGCTAAAGTCAGGCACTGAGAAGTAGACTGGGTGTAAATGGGGCCAAAATCTTTAAGGTATGGACACATATATGTACACACACAAACACTTGCCAGAAATGAGATTCAAACCCCCCTCTATGGAGTTATTGCTATTACATTGTTTCGCATTTATCACCCATGCCACAGAACTTATAGGTAGAATAGTGTCCAAACATACTTCTAAGGTGAGTGATAGCAGCAGTATTAAAGGAGGGGTAATGGAAGTGTAGTGAGTGTGAATGGCCTCAAAATCAGGTCACTACAAAGAGGCACACACTGTCTCACACAAACACACACATTTCCGCAGTTGCCCGAACCGGGATTAGAACTTTGATCTAATTAGTTTGCTACACTACAGCATTGCACAGTTATCGCAAGCACCACATAGGTCATATGTTGGAGAGCTGTCCAAAGGTATGTTTGAAGGTGAGTGACATCAGCAGTGCTAAAAGAGGGGTGAGGGAAGTGTACTGAGTGTGAATAGCCACAAAATCAGGTCTCTACAAAGACACACACACTCTCTTACACAAACACACATTTTCCAGTTGCCAGGACTAGGATTAGAACTCCTATCTAACTAGTTTGCTACACTATAGTATTACGTAGTTATCACAAGAGATTATATGTTGGAGAACTGTCCAAAGGTATCTTTGAAGGTGAGTGACATCAGCAGCAGTGCTAAAGGAGGGTGAGGTAAGTGTAGTTAGTGTGAATGGCCACAAAATCAGGTCTCTATAAAGACAGACACACTGTCTCACACAAACATACACATTTTCACAGTTGCCAGGACTGGGATTAGAACTCCTACCTAAGTAGTTTGCTACACTATAGTATTACATAGTTATCGCAAGAGATTATATGTTGGAGAACTGTCCAAAAGTATCTTTGAAGGTGAATAAATTAATTACTTAATTGATCAATACAAACATTTTAGAGGAATGTTCTTTTGATCCTAGGGGAGGTGACCTTAAAAATTATTTGGAACAAAGAGAAGCTATGTGGAAGATAAAATTAAAGTCTGACATGCCCCCTGGGTTAAATGAATTTATCAATGTTTTTTAATGTTTTTAAAATGTTTTTTAAAAAATCGTAAATTACAAGTTAGTGATAAAAAGAAAGTAGTTTCTTTCTTTTTTTAAAATAACACTGTTTTTTTATATGATGTTCACTACTTTTGTTCTTATTGGTTCATTTGTATTGATCAATTAAGTAATTAATGTATTTAAATGAGTTTTTGGTATTGGTTTGGTTATTCTGAGGAAGTTTTTTACGAAAGCGGTCAAATAAAAAACAGTTTGTACGCTATTTTTGTTGAACTACGTTCTTCTACTTCACCTCATTGGCATTGGATTATTTTATTCAGTATTTGGTGTTTTTCTTTTTATTGGTCTACTTCTGTTGCCATGACTGAGGTAGGAGAGGATCCGTTGTTGAATGTCACCATTCATCCTACACCCGGTAGTGGTGACAGTAATTTAAATAACATTCATAGTCTGCTTGTGTCTACGCTGATTGACATCAAAGGTTCCTTGAAGTTTCTGGTTGAAAATGCTACCAATACTACAAAAAAACCCTGTACATCCAACAAACAAGGTTTTAGTTCACCATTAGAGCTTTACGAGGAGTTGGACACAGTGATTGATTTGGGTGCTATCGCAGATGTTGAGGCGGCTGATGATGACGTTGGTTTTCCCGCTGATGGTCTCCATCTACACGCCGGGAACACGGAGTGTTCTTCTATAGATGAATTACTCGTTTTAACCGAAAATCCTTTTGGTGGTAACATCGCTAAGCAAAATGAAATTTGTGGAAATCTTTTTGGTGCACAACATGAACACTTGTTGCGCTTATTGAAAAGATACAGGTCAGTTAATATTGAGAATTGTTACTTTATGCGGTGCATAGAGTTAAAGATCATACCGAAGGGGCTAATGTTCTTTAAGTGTCCCAATGGTGTTTATGTTAACAGTCCGTTTTTTCAGGACCTTGTTACTTTTTTTACGGAGTCTGGCATTTGTTTTTTGAGGTTATTGATTGAAAACAACAAACAAAAGTTAGTTGACTTGAAAAGTGAAATAACTGTTTTAGAGCAACGCTTAAAGACTGCCGTTTCTTTACAAAAGTTTGACCTGTTAATGCATCAATTTTCTTGTGAACTTGAGAAACACTCTAGTGAGGTTACACTCCGTAAACAACAGAAGATATCTCGGGATGTAACTTCATTTAAAAACAAGACTGCTTTTGATCATTTTGCAAAAACGACAGTAAAAACAGGGTCAAAGGACAAATTTGGTTCTAACTTGCTTCCTAATAAGAATTACAAGAATTCTTATAAACATAACATCGACTATACTGTTGTTGAGAAGCAGAATAAGACTTTTAAAGACAAGGTATCAAACGGGTATAATGCGCGGACTCTTAATGGTAATAGTAACAGTGTGACTTGTAATTCTGACTGTTCTGCAGATTTTGCTGTTTGTGACAATGTCGAAACAGCAGTGACCAACAGTGACAATCTTGATCAACAACCTATGAGGTGTGACACAGTTAATGTTACTGGTGGCAACACTAAGAATAATTCTACATCTGATTCAGGACCTAGTGTTGTACCTAAAAGAAATCAAGGAAATTACAACAAAAAGACTGTTTTTACTCGCAGTCGGACTTTTTTGGGGTCAACGTCCTCAGGGGAGGAAATTTAAACAACGACTTGGATTTATTTAATGTTGTAAACTTAACAGATCACATTTTTTCAGATGTTCAATTAAAGGTGTTAAAGCTAGGTTTGAATTTTGTTCCTTCACATCGAGGCAATTACTGTAAGACAGTGGTTGATATTATGAAATTCACTAGAAGGTTAAATTTAACCTATCTGTTTAATAACATTGACGACACAAGTAAATGCCTTGTTAAACCTTCCATTTATAATCCCACGTTACATCAAACCTTAAAAATATTTCAAGAGCAATGTATTCAAGATGTTAATAAACATCTTACTAAGAAGAACACACATATTGATTACAATTTGACAACTGTTGAGAGGTCAGCCTTATTAGATTTACAAAAATTAACTGACGAATTGAGATTTATGAAGAGTGACAAGGGGTCAAACATTGTCATCATGACACAAGATAGGTATAGAAAGTGTATGATGGATTTATTAAATAATGAATCTGAATATGAATCTGTCCCCTTGTACTTCATACATACCCAATTTAAAAAGATACATTTCTTTTTATATGATTTTTTAATGTCTGGTCAAATAGCATTTGATTTATATGAATTTTGCGTGATTTCTGAGCCAAAAATTGGTGTCATTTTCGGAATTCCGAAAACTCATAAAAACATTTTGGAACCTCCGTTTAGACCCATTGTTGCTGCTCCTCATTCAGTTACGGAAGGTATTGCCTTAGTTATTGATTCAATGTTGGGACCATTGTTGGAATGCCAATCCTCTTATGTCAAAGATTCTTGGCATTTCCTTAGTAAATTAAAAGGTTTTTTGGACAACTATACCTTTGTTGTTGATACCCATACTATCATTACTATCGACGTAGTGTCGCTTTTTACATGTATTCCTCACGATCAAGGAATAGAGGCTGTACGTAGTTTTCTATGTCAGAAAAGAGCTTTTTCCACCTCCATTATTAACACCATTTGTTCATTACTTGAAATTATTTTGGATAACAACTTTTTTCTGTTTGGAGATCAATACTTTAAACAGATAAAGGGCGTAGCGATGGGCTCACCGGCGGCCCCTGCTTACGCCAACACAGTGATGGCTTGGTGGGAAAGTGAAATAATCCCTTTATTAGAAGAAAAATTTAATGTTAAATTCTACTGTCGGTTTGTTGATGATTTGGTTTTTATTTTACATGGGGGACTTGAAATAGTTGATCCATTCATAGATTTCATTAATTCTTTTTCTGAATTTTTAAAATTTACAAAGGGAGATGTTGGAAGTGTCGTTAATTTTTTGGATGTTCATCTATGGTGGGACGACACGGAGAATAAATTTCAGAGTAATATACATCGTAAAAATACTTTTACAAATGGGTATTTGCATTTTTCCAGTGGACACCCAAAGCATATGATTAATAACATTCCTAAGGGACAATTTATAAGGGCAAGTCGTATGACGACTAGAGATGAGGATTTGATTGTTGAATTTGATTTCATTATTGATTTATTTTTAAAAAGAGGTTATGACATTTCTAGTTTGGTGGATACCGCCAATGGGATTTTTGAAAGACGTTATATAGATTTTCCCCCAATTTTATGTAGTTTATACAACAATACCAATGGGTTAACAGTCTTTAAACGTAAAGAGTCACTTAAATCCACCTTAACCTGCTCTTTTGAAATGAGCGCAGACAGTAAGGATTTATGTTCCATTTTGGAAAATAATTGGAAAATAATTAAAGGTAATCCTGATATTTCCTTGGTTTTAGGAGATAAACCAAAATGTGTTTTTCGTAGTGAATATAATCTGAAAAACATTCTACAAAATGGTAAAAAAACAAGTAAAAACATAATATCAGTTAAACATGGGATGCATTGCTGTCATAGATGTACCGCTTGCAGATTTATTTTGGTCAGTCCATATATATCAGTCAGTACTATTCCTTATACCATTGAAGTACCTGGTTTGGTTAATTGTGACACCACTAAAGTGGTATATATTTCATTTTGTTCAGGTTGTCCAGCATTTTATGTTGGAATGACCAGCAGGAAATTGAGTACACGCATTAAGGAACATAATTATGCCATTAAACGTAGAGACATGACCAATGCTTTGTACAAACATTCTTGTGTTTGTGCTGTATATAAAAAGTTTTTATTCACTATTTTAGAGGAATGTTCTTTTGATCCTAGGGGAGGTGACCTTAAAAATTATTTGGAACAAAGAGAAGCTATGTGGCAGATAAAATTAAAGTCTGACATGCCCCCTGGGTTAAATGAATTTATCAATGTAAAATGTTTTTTAAAAAATCGTAAATTACAAGTTAGTGATAAAAAGAAAGTAGTTTCTTTCTTTTTTTAAAATAACACTGTTTTTTTAAATGATGTTCACTACTTTTGTTCTTATTGGTTCATTTGTATTGATCAATTAAGTAATTAATGTATTTAAATGAGTTTTTGGTATTGGTTTGGTTATTCTGAGGAAGTTTTTTACGAAAGCGGTCAAATAAAAAACAGTTTGTACGCTATTTTTGTTGAACTACGTTCTTCTACTTCACCTCATTGGCATTGGATTATTTTATTCAGTATTTGGTGTTTTTCTTTTTATCTTTGAAGGTGAGTGACATCAGCAGCAGTGATAAAGGAGGGGTGAGGGAAGTGTAGTGAGTGGGAATGGCCACAAAATCAGGTCTCTATAAAGACAGGCACACTCTCTCGCATATTTTCACAGTTGCCAGGACCAGGAGTAGAATTCCTACCTAATTAGTTTGCTATATTATAGTATTATGCAGTTATTGCCAACGCCACAGAACTTAGAGGGCTGCAAGTTGTCCAAAGGGTTATTTCAGGTTGACTGACATCAGCAGGAGTGCTAAAGTAGGGCAATGGGGAGAGTAATGAGTGTGAATGGCCTCAACCACATTCATCTAGAAACACACACACACACACACACACACACACACACACACACACACACACACACACACACACACACACTCACACACAACTTTACATTTGACAGGACTGAGATTACAACTGCTACATGGATACTTATTTGTACTGTAGTTTTACACAGTTATCATGAGAACCACTGAGACTATAGGGCTGAGGGCTAACCAAAGGGATTTCTACAGTGAATGACATCAGCACATCATGTCATATAGGCCACCTGGATGTGTACTGGGTGGGAAAAGGCCTCATAATGGGATTCTCTCTGTCGCTGTCTATCTCACTCTTCCCTGTGTCTCTGTGTGTATGTTTATGTTGGCCTTAGATATGTGTGAGTATTCCTATCATGTGTGTGTGTGTGTGTGTGTGTGTGTGTGTGTGTGTGTGTGTGTGTGTGTGAAGTATCAATGGTGTACAATTTGGTGTGTGAGCACAGACATCTGTGAATAACGGATATCTGTAGTCCACTGTGTTGTCAGACATGGGCTGCATTTCTCTAAGTGTAGGAGCATGCCCAGTATGACCTTCTATATTGAGTGTGTGCATCCATTCCAGGAGGGTTGGACTCCATTATTTTTGTGCTACAGCTATACCTAGCAACCTGTTTCTGCAGGATACCTGTAGATAGGTTGCCAATGTGGAAACACAATGGGTGTAATATACAGGGGATACTGTAACTATTGCTGTCTGTGCTACTTGTATAACATGGTTGGTTGTAGCATATATTTTCTGAAATATGTACTGTTTTACACTGTGATGTATCATGTCATCAGCTACTGGCAGTTATCATTCTTTACTCACAGTTATTTACCAGGGAAATACAAGATGAATGAAGCTGAGACCAATATTCTGAGGCATGTAGACTACACATTCTGGCACACTCCTGCCATTGTGGAGGGGTAGCTACATTTAATAGACTGCTGGTTCTGTGTAAATGGTCCACCACCTTGTTGGTATGCTGGCTGGGGATCCCCTTCTTGTGCTTTTCTCAACTTAATGGAATGGCCATATCCTACTGGGGCCATAACTCTCAGCTGTACAGATACACCCAGGTTATCCAGAGGCAGGACTCATATATTTGGCCAATTTACCTTCACATTGTGGTTTACAAGCAGTTTTGTAGCTATCCATTCATGGGTCTGCAGTCAGAGGGTAGAACGGGTGAACATTAGAGTTTCAGACTTCGCACACTCCATGACATCCATGCTTCTACACCCCCCCCCCGTTATTCTCTCATCTTCCTAACATTATGAAAGCAATATTTCAGAGGTATCCCTATAGTTGGGCCTTTATCCAGTAGTATCCACAGTCCTTGCAGTAGGACATGGGGAGGTATGCTACTGGCATTTGTCAGCATGGCCTTGCATGTGTTTTCTGTTTACTGTGTTAGGTTGTTAGTTAGGACCCCCTGACATTTCATACATTGGCACTATGGGTGAGGCATGGGCCTTTGCCTCAGGACTGTAGGCCATATGAGAGTGAGGTAGGCCATCTGTAGCAGGCCAGTGTATTCTGTCACTCATATGTTCCCAGGCTGCAAGCCAGTGGATTACCCTGGGGTTACAGTGGTACATGGTTGAGGTGTTCCTGTCAATCCTTTCTGTTCATACTGATCCATGAGTCTGGATGTGGGCAGGTTGCTGCTTACAGCTGGGACACACCTGCATGGGACACCTATTCAGCATGCAGCATCATGTATGTATTCCCATACAGAGATGGTTCATGATGTCCTCATTCCCAACAGCAAGGATATGAACTGTGATAAACCTGTGGCTGATAGTGGGGTAAGCTGGGTGCATGTGTGATATGGAAGCTACTGGCACCAACTTACAGATATACCTGGGACATTCCCCTTATGCTGCCTTGTGTGTGAACATGGGCAGCCTGTCATCACTTTATAACTGTGCCTTTTGTGGTCTGTCAGTGATTACCAGACTACCAATATTCAATACTAGAGGGGCAACTAATGATGCTAACCTCTATGTATAATTCCAAAGTTATGTGCAGTTGACAGTTATTTTATATGCACTCTGTGTAGGTTACTTCCATCTGTATACTGTTTCTATGCATGGGCCACCATTCATGGCATGTCCAGCTTTCTAACAGTGACTGATATTGACATCTGGACAGTGAGTATGTACAACTGCTGACATGGGTGAGCTGAGAAGCAGTGTGGTTGGCACTGCAGTTGGAACATGGCCCTGTTGACCACTGCACTGTACCAATGCCACTGAGACACAACCATCCAGGCCCACATGCTGACCATTTCCAGGCAATATTAAACACACAACTAACTCACCACACTGACCCATGCATATTGCACACATGCAACAATGTAGATTGGGACAGCTCTGGCAGTCTGTGCTCCAGTGATATTACTCCTCAAACTTACATGTTACTGTATTTCTTCATGGGATTGTGGGGGGGGGGGTGCACACCTGAGGACTTTAAACATTTAAAGTCCAAAAGAAAGAAATCCAGCACCAGAAGAAGTTGAAAATAAATATTTAAATATTTTGTATTGTGGCAAACCCCAGAAATCCATAAGTAGCAAAACAGTTTCGGCTGAGTAATAGCCTTCTTCAGTGCATTACTGTATAGAGACAGGTCCACATACTTTTATAGGTATAAAGACTATATAATTAATTACAATCCTCTATGGATTGGTAAAAAGCAAATTAGCTTAACTCATTCAGGCCAGGATTGAATAATGCACCTAGCCTAATAATCCATCCTGACTCCTTTTGGTTTAAAATAGAATGCCATCCTGATTTACATGTTTTATTACATTGAATTCTATCAATAATAGTGAATATAAATTTTGCAGTTTTGTGGTTCAAATTGTGTTTATATAGGGCATTGAATAACCTTTTTTTTTTGATGTCACTTAAATTTTCACTAATTCTGAATCTAAAAGGTCTTGATGTTTGTCCTACATAGAACAAAGAGCAAAAAACAGGTAGCTAAATAGATTACCCAATCGCTACTGCAGTTCCCAAATCATCTTATGTCATAGACTCTTGATGTAATTTTGTTGGTGAATTCCTTTGTTTTAACTATATATTTGCAAGCACTGCAATGACCACAGGCTATACAACCTGACAATCTGTCTCCAAACAAGGTAGATTGTTGTTTGATGGGCTCAGTATGATGCTTAAAATGAGTAAAATGTGAGTTGATGGTTCTGCCTCTGTGATAAGAAAATAAACAAGGTGTAAGAAAATTACCTAATTTTTCATGAGACAACAAAATATCCCAATGATTATTGATAATGTCCCTAAACCAACTGGTGTTACATCCAAAAGGAGTTACTAGCCTAATAGGTTGTGATGTATATTTATTGGAAGTGGTTTGGTCCTTATATTGTAATAGCTGATTTCTATCTTGTTGATCAGCAAAACTCTGTGCCTGATTCAAAGATTCTGCCTGGTAACCTCTGTTGACAAATCTTTGAGTAAGATCATATTGGCAGGGCCCATGAGTCTGCTCAGAGGAACATATACGTTTAATACGTAGATATTGAGATTTGTGAATATTCCTGATGATGTGGCATGGGTGATGGCTGGAAGCATGCAATAAGGTGTTATATTGTGGAAATTTTCTGTAAACCTATGTTTCTAATGTGTGATCTGTCTGTCTGGTGATAGATACATCCAAGAAAGTTATATGTTGATATTCAATATTGAGTGTAAATTGGATACCCCATTTGTTTTCATTGAAGTATTCTATAAACTCCCTGGCATAGACCTCATCACCCCGCCAAACCATCCAACAATCATCAGATAATGTCTCCAAATATCTATCTGATCCAAGAATAGATTGTGGTTATCATTGTATATGAGCTGCTCCTCTAGATATCCCATGAAAAGGTTGGCATAGATGGGAGCAAAGGATGCTCCCATCACCGTACCTTGAACCTGCCAATGACACCTCCCATGAAAATAAAAGACATTTTTGGATAACACATGTTCCGTCAAACAAACTAATAATGTGTTAAAAACAGGAGTGTATACATCTGATCTATCAAGCCAGAATTGAATGGCCTCTAGTCCTGCCCAGTGTGGAATGCCGGTATACAATGAGGTGACGTCTAGTGTACATAGATACCTACTTAGTTCTAGTTGTGTGTCCCGGATGATATTAAGAAATTGTGTAGTGTCTTTGATTCTAGACCTAACCAGAGATAGCAATGGCTGTAAATATTCAGTTAAGAATGCTGATAAAGGTTTTGTTAAAGAACCCCTGCCAGATACTATTGGTCATCCCAGAGGATTAGTAGAATGTTTGTGTATCTTGGGCAATAGATAGAAATATTGTGGTTGGGGATCAGAAACCTTAAGTTGTTTACAAATAATGCCTTCCTCAATGGCTAGGTCTAGAAAAGAATCAATTTCTTTCTTGAAATTGGGAGTTGGGTCTAGGACCATCTGTATGTAAGAATGGACATCTGATAGCTGTTTCTTTGCCTCGGCATAATACATACTCCAGTCCATGACAACTACCACCATTCCCTTGTCCACTAGCAAAATAACTTGATCCTGTTTCTTGCTAAGATTTTGTAGGGCTAATTGTTCAGGTCTGGATATATTATGTTTAATACAGTGTAATTCAGGATGAAAATGAAGATCTTTGCATACACACTCCTTAAACACTGCAACATTTGTCCATTGGAGGCATAAAACTAGATTTCATAAATCGAAAATCAGTAGGTCTTTGAGTATCCTGTGTATCAGAAAAAAATATTTTTATATTAAGTAATCTACAGAAATCATTGACATCATTCACCAGAGTATGTTCTGGAACCAAAAAAGACAGTACAAAATTGAGACCCTTATTGAGCAGTTTTATTTCGGCATCTGACAAGTTATAGGAGGAAATGTGTACATTATCAATATTCAATGAGATGTTATCTTCTCCAATAGCTGTTGAATGTTGTGTATTCCTTCTGTGTTTCCTGTCCCCCCTATGTTTCGTACGCCTAAAGGGTATCTGTTTGGTTTTCTCTTGGCCGCTGGAGATTCTTGGGTAGATATAGAATCTAAATCAGTAATGGAGGATGAGTTATCCCCTGATGTCCAACTATAGCCCTGTTCTTTATTTCTTAATATAGATCATGGTCTTTTCTTCCTATTAATTGCCTTAGGACCAGAACCATAAAAACGTACATTTCTTTTGTGTCACAAAAGGCTTACCCTTCTCGTAATCCATAGTATCCCTATGGAATTTTTGTGTTTTTTTTCTTAATCAGTCGTTCCTCTAATAATGATAGATCTTTAGCCAAATTATTGAAATGTTTACTAAAAAAGGGCTCTGCCTCATAGACCTTAACCTCTTCACAATTAGCAGTAATGTCTAATATGCATTGGTTTATCATTCTCTCATAGTAATCAGTTAAAGCATCCACAAAAAGCATGGTTGCTTTGTGTTGTGCTTGGGTCCAGTCATGGGATAGTTGGTCATCTATCTGGTTCACCAAAGGTTGGATGCGGACTCTTAAGCCTCTTGGTGTGATATCCTTTAATTTGTAGGCTTTAAATAATTTGAGGTGCCATGTGTTGGCCTAAGGGTCCTCATATTTTTTGTCATCTTCTGGAATAAGACACCACAAAGATTGTCTGGATCTACCATCATCAGGATGGCATTCTATTTTAAACCAAAAGGAGTCAGGATGGATTATTAGACTAGGTGCATTATTCAATCCTGGCCTGAATGAGTTAAGCTAACTTGCTTTTTACCAATCAATAGAGGATTGTAATTAATTCTATTGTCTTTATACCTATAAAAGTATGTGGACCTGTCTCTATACACTAATGCACTGAAGAAGGCTATTACTCAGCCAAGACCGGTTTGCTGCTTATGGATTTTTTGGGTTTGCCACAATAAAAATATTTAAATATTTATTTTCAACTTCTCCTGCTGCTGGATTTTTCTTTTGGACTTTACATTCATGGTTTAATCTGTGCACCTTGTCTCCCCTGCGTGTATTTGGTTTGGTCTAGACTTTAAACATTTGCAATGACTGTACTGGTATT
Organism: Protopterus annectens; assembly: GCF_019279795.1. Taxonomy (NCBI): domain Eukaryota; kingdom Metazoa; phylum Chordata; order Ceratodontiformes; family Protopteridae; genus Protopterus; species Protopterus annectens. Next base: position 1,942,447,451 of record NC_056733.1, on the reverse strand, counting down.
TCAGTTACTTTGTTGGCTTCCATTTCATATTGTATTGTGACCTATCATGCAGAAAGGAGGCATATCAGTAGAGTACATGTTTGATTTGAATGGCATAGATTTCAGTTTCAGACTTCTTAACCTTCAGAACTAAAATGCAACTGCCAGACCTGTTGTCGTATGTGTGTGTAAGTTTGGAGAGAGGCTGTTCACCATTGCCATCATTTGTGGGCCTTAGCCCAGCCTTTCTTTATGTTCATCTACACCTGTCCTGTTGACTGAGGTTGGTGGTGGGTATGTGACCCTCATTTACATCCATGTGTATGACCTATTGATGCTTACAGTTATTTGGACCATCACATGTACTGCAGTGGGAGTTGTTACCTTGTGTAGTATTGCCTAATATGCTGACACCAGTATTTGTTATGGATTCCCTGCTGTCCCATATAGCTGTCAGCAGTCTGCTGCTATCCATCCAGCCACCCAATTCTCTTGCATGCTTGCATTCATACTATACATACAACTATCAGAACATACTACTCCATTCAGTAATTCATAAGAAGGGTGACTTACCTTGTTGCTGGGCCAGTATTGAGGATGGTGCTGGAGGGCTGACAATGTCAGATGCATGTAGTACACTCCCTATACATGGCAAAGCACAGGTAGTGTCATGTTTGGCATCCCCTTTCCTGTATGTGCGAGTCAGAGAGAGGTATCATTTCCTGGGTTACTACAGTGTCAGTTTGTGTGTGTGTGTGTGTGTGTGTGTGTGTGTGTGTGTGTGTGTGTGTGTGTGCTGTGCATTGCCTCTTTGCCAAGGCCTGGGCATACTGGGCATGCCTCTTTCTGCCTACAGGGGCAGGCTCAGGAAGTTCCTCCCCCGAGTCCCTCTGTGTCTGTGCTGGTCTTGGCAGTGGTGGGGGGGCTGTGTGGCCCTGCCCTGTGCTGTTCCTGCTGCAGCTATTTCTGCATGTTCATATTATGTAGTATGGCACATACTATGAACATTTGTGTACATGTAGCTGGAGAGTACTGCAAGGCTCCACCAGATATGTCAAGGCAGCAGAACCGTGACTTGAGCATCCCAAACACATGCTCTACAATGATCCTGGTTTGTGTGTGTGCCTCATTATGGTGTTCTTGTTCGGGTGTGTGTGCATTTCTGATTGGTGTCATCAGCCACGGCTCCAGTGCACAGCCAGCATCCCCCACTAGATGGCCATATGGGATGTCCCCCTCTGGCAAACCCCTGATACAGCTGTGAGCAATGCCAGATGTGGGAGTCGTGATAGCTTCCAGGGCTGCACACATGTTCATGATAATGGCCTGGGCATTGCACATGACCTGGCAGTTGATGAAGGGGAAGCCATTGCCGTTTATGTAGACCCTACCCTGCTCACCAGGTAGTGCTTTGATGTGGATGTACATGCAGTCTATAGCACCAACTTCCTCAGGGTATTCTGCTATACGGTGGAAGAGACACATACTTCTGTTCAATGCCTCACGGTTGCCTGGGAACTATATGTGCTCACTGACATGTGCTGACATGGCATCCAGGAACTGGTGGAGTACCCTGGATGCTGATTCCTGTGAGACCCCCATGATATCCCCAGTTGGTCTTTGGAAGGTACCTGTGGCTAGTATTCTTAAGCCTACACATACCTTGGTATCCACTGGGATGGGTTCCCCTCTGTTAATTCTGTGTGTGAGGCATGGCCTGCACAGCTCAATGATTTGCTGTAGAATGTCCCTGTCCACCCTATAGAACTCAACTAACTCCAGCTCATGTAGACCCTGATAGGTTACTCTGGGTCTGTACACTCTTCTCCTCCTCCTCACTGTGGGTCGGTTGTCAGCATTCTCCTCCTCACCACCCTCCGTCTCTAGCACATATTGATGGATTAAAGCAGAAGCAGCCTCTAAAAATTCTAGTTAGTTTTGCCAGTTAAAAATCCCCTGTCTGTGTATACCGGTGGTGTAGAGTTTGTGGGAAAAAACAGTCTGAAAGGTGTTTGCATAGTTTATAATAGTGTGCTGGGCTGCTGCATGTGTAATTGCTTGATTCTGGTACATTCCACCTGCCAGCTATTCCAGTTCTCCTTGATTGCCTTCCTACTGCTGTTTCCCTTTCCCATTTCCTCCCTATTTAAGCCCAGAGGCATGCCACACATACCCAGTGCTCAAATGTAAACAGTGCTGTCATTTCCTCTTTTTTTTTCTTTTTTTTGTTTAAAACCTAGTGCGTGGCTCACACACTTGTTTAGGCTATGTACACACTGCTCAGGCACATCTGACACACCCCCTTCCTTGCCTTGCTAAGCTAAGGGCAAACACAAGCCACAGAACTCAAATGAGCCTACAGCAAGCATGACACACACCCTAATGATGTCATTCACTCTTGCAATTGCACTGTTGTATTGCTGCATCAACACTGTTAGGTACAATCTGACACTTTGAAGAAATATGTGATTCAGTTTAACATCCCTCGTTTGCATACTCCAGTGTGTAAGTTGGTAGTTACTGCACTAACACAGACCCTTTGTCCTTGATAACCAATGCTCCCTGCTATTGTTTACATTCTGCATGCCATTGACTATAATGGCAAAATGCGGAATTAACTTAAAATTGAGTTTTCACATTTTTTTTTTATTTTCGCTACAATCCCGTTTACCACTGCCCTATGCTTAAACAGCTGAGATTGGTCAAACAAAAGTTTAATTTTCATAATAATTAATCACTTTTTAATGCCAATGGCCTTATATTTGGCCATTGGCATGACTAATGTACATAATACATGCTTTTCCATGATCTATCATGCCTCCGTTTTGTCAGTTACAGAAATGTATTCAGTTATTTTCTGAGTACATTTCTGCACTGACATTGTTCTAGCATGGAGACCTGGCAGCTTGGTGAATAACTAAATCACCTTATTTGCAGAGTTTCCTCAGCAAATGAGGTAATTTGCATATTTGCCAGTTTTCCGTGCTAGAACAGTGTAGGACTGCTCGTGCACTTGAAAACAGTGCACTCCTGAATCGCTCATTGGCCATTTTCCATGCAGGAGCTCCTGCACTGTTCCTGCATGGAAAATATGGCTTGCTGAATGCCTGGGTTAGACATTCAGAACTGACATATAGCTGAAATACCTGAAGTCCTTAAGGGGTCATTTGCATATATCCCATGCTACTTCTAATACAAGAGGCTTTAAGGATTTACATAGTGGATAATCTAGCCTGGCTAGCTTTTTCTTGTAGTTTTTATCAAATTTCATTACTGAAAACATTGTCAGAACAAATGTTAAATAAAAGCTTATAATTCAAATTGAGTACACATTTTCAGTTTTGTGATTGTGGTCAGTATATTGCCCCGAATAGGTAGAAAAAAAGTTATACATTTTAATAACAAATAAATTTCTTCCTCTTCCAAAATTCTAAAACACAAATTAAAGATGTTAAAATTATAGCCAAGAGTTACAGAGTCTTCAAGTACACAACCACAATTATAAAACTGTAATGCTGTTTCCTCATTCTGAAATGGTGATTTTCTAGCTATTGCTGAAAATGGAGACTCATATTCTGCCAATCATAATTATCTTGTAGCTATTTCTTCTCAGCTTCTCAGTTTACTCTTGGCCTAGTTAGTGGGGCACTGCATTTGTTGAACTTAGCTATATCTCTTTCATTTCTTTCCTTTTCTTTTTTTTTTGTTTTTGTTTTAATCCATCAGTTTGATTACTGCCTATTTTTGTCAACATCTTTGAAAACTATTAATCAGTTTCTGAGCTAAACATGAGGGTTGTCCCTGAGGAGTTGGATTTACAAGATCCGGATTAGAAAAAAATACTTGCAAAATAATAATCTTAATTGGAAGAGGCTAGCTATGCCTCATGTTAAATGGTTGTTATTTAGCCTTTTTTGTTGCTTTCTTATTAGGTTTCCATAGTGTTATTCCATGCTCTAGTTTCAGTCAAATGTAACTAACAAGAAATTATTTTATTTCTGATTTCTAAGACTTTATAAATCATTTTATTCAATATATAGTTCTGTAACTACCATTAACAGATTAGTTGATATGACTCGAAAAAACTCAAAGCTAGATTTACCCATATACTCAGGTCCTTAAATGAATGTACAGTTTAAATCACCTTGTGCTATATTAAATGTTCACATTTCAGTCTATATCTCCCATATCTCATATGCTTAGTTGTATTTATCAGCATATTATTCTTCCATGCCCAGATGGTCAATTGAGTCGGGTTCTTTTGCAGACATGCCCCATCTCAGTTTACCCATTCTCAAGTTACATGCATAATGACTGTAAAACACCTTGGATGGAAAAGATAGCTCTGAGAGATACAATCTAGACAAGAATCAGCATAGGACAAAGCCCTGTGAGACACCCTGATTGTTTCCTAGAATTTCATCTATGATACTTGTCATGTCCTATTTGAAAGTCATGCAGATATTAGTCTTGTCAAGATTACATCAATACCCAGTTGTTCTAATATATTGATTGATGCTTTATGTATGACTATCAAATGCTGAATTTAAGTGTGCATAAATTACATCACAGCACACTTTTTCATTCATAAGTGTTATTATATTGCTATAGAACATCATGTTATAAGTGGTAATAGATCAGTTTTCAGCATTTGCATGCTGATATATGGTTTCATGTCCTAAACTTCCAGTTCTTCATATTTTATCCAAAATAACCTTCTCCATTATTTTCCACTACAGAAAGGTAAATTTACGGGTCTTTATGACATTGGGTTTGTCCTGTTCTACTTTCCCTTAAAGATAAATTTGACAAGTGCACGTCTCTATCCTTGGGGAATCTACCCAGACTTAAATGACCTAGTAAATAACAAATATAATGGCACTGTAAGTTCATGCTGATGTTTTCACAGGCCATTGTTACTAATTCCATCTCCTCCCTGTGTTTTGCTTGGGTCAGGTTATCTGGAGGTAACTGGGACTATTAATCACCCCATTTGTGTGTCCAAACTGCTTTGCATAAGATTTTGTAAATATATCAATAATATTTTGTGTTTGAGAATAAATGCTAGAATCTTACAGAGCTTATTATTTTGTATGTCTTTACTCCAACTAAGTCATATTTATCTATAAAATGGTTTCTTATTACTTTTAATAGCTTTATATCATTTTTCTTCACATTTGTTTTGATCTTATCTCAAACTATGTTCAATTTGTTTGTTCAACCTCTATATTTAATTTTTCAAAGTTATAGTTCAATCTCTTTTCTTTTTGTTATATTTTTGTCTCTCACCTTAATAAAGTATATTGTTCTTATAGAAATATATCATCCTGACCTTCTGTGCCGAGATCTTGATGTTAAACTTTTTATCTTTTATTTATTTATTTACTTGTTCATTGATTTATTTATTTATTTATTTAGTTAGTTAGTTAGTTAGTTAGTTAGCTAGTTAGTTTTGCATTTAAACAATTTCTCATTCAAAACTTGTCACATACCTTCTGCAAATTTCCAACTGAATGCATCATTCCACTTAGTTTTATACAATAACTGTTTTGCTCCCATATTGGCTGTTATTAATCTTCTGTGCATTGCTTTAAACTTCTGTTTTGCAAAATTATCTGGCAGCATTTTAACCTTTATAATCTAATGATAACTGGACCTCAATAGGGGTAAAACTTGACATAAGGAAACAGTCTTTACCTTAGGAAAACAAATAATATCAAGAATGTTCCTTTCCCTGGTAGGCTTTATTACAGACATTGTTCTTTAATGACGTTTCACGAACAATAGCAGCATCAATCATGTAGGAATATAACAAATTTTACAGTAAAAAATATATATTATTTATTTATTTATTTTTATTTTACATTTGTTGACTGGGCTAGTCTAACTGGATACATGTCCATTTTCAGTAGAGGCCCGGGGAAGAATGCGACAAGTTTTGAATGAGAAATTGTTTAAATGCAAAACTAAATAACTAAATTTATGCCCCCAGCATTAAAAACTTTCAGAGCTACATCAAGTTTTGCTATATGTGAATTAATACATTTCTGATCTGGATAAAAAACAGTTTTTTGTTTGTCAAATATTGCAATATTTCTGATGGAAACATTCTCTTCTCCTTTCCTGACAAGTACACACCATCCTGTCTAAATATGTGGGCCCCAAATTGTGTTAGGATGCCCTACACATTTCAGTTCTTTAAAATGGACCATTTTTTCATGTAGGGATTAATTGAAAAATCTTTTCATTCATGCTGACCCGGCTCTCCTTTTTATATGTGATTTGTGAAAAATGCATCATAGCATCTGCACAAATTATGCTATCTAATGGGCTAATTCCTTACTAACAGTCAGAGAGTCCTTGCAGATGTACTGATTTGTGCCAATATGAAGAAAAACAGTTCCATACCTACTTCCATTAAAGCATTCAAATGCCTTCATCTCATCCTGTATTTTTGGTCCCAGCAAACATAATACTATTCAATTTTCATTATCTTCCTTGCAAATGTAAGTATAAGTTCATCTAATAACGGAATCTCCATTTAAAACTATACCCCCCATTTCTAATATAGTAATATCTGCTCTACCAGTTGTTACAAAGCAGTGATCTTCATCATCATTACAGGTTCATAGGTTCATAGGTAGGTACTAGGCTACTGGTCCAAGGGCCTATATAAGCCTAGCCAAATGGTACCCTGGCTTTTACCACCCAAGAAAATTATTTTCCTGTGCCACTGTCGAGCAGAGCCACAAAAGTGATCTCCAGAGTGAATTTCCTATTTCCCATCCAATCATCAAGATTTTCTTGAAGAGTACTAATGAGGAGCTTTGTTTGATACAGATAGGTAGTTTGTTCCAGAGTATGGGAAGTCTCTGGGACAGGAATCTATCCCTCCAGCATGGTCTGTTTATTGTGGTGACAAGGTTTAGGTCCCTAGAGCATGTAGCTTAGAGGGATTGGGATTTCTTTAAGTGGAGCATGTCCAACAGCTCTGGGTTTGACATAGCTTTGTGTGTTAGGCAGAGATTGCCTCTGAGTAGGTGATATGTGACAGAGTAAAACTGGAGTTTTTTGAAACAATCTGTGTAGGGCATCTGTGTGATGCCAGTAATTCTCTTTGTGAGGTATTTCTGTGGCCTTTCCAGTTGTTGTAGATGTCTTGTGAGGTACATACCAAAAGGGGCGTTGTACTCTATAATGGCTCTAATGAGTGATGAGTAGAGGGCAACAATGACTTCTATTTTCCTGGATGAGCAACCTTTTGTGATGAGGTGTACCATGTAGAAGGATTTCCTGACTACTGTGACAATGTGCTTATCAAAGGAGAGACTACTGTCCACCTGTGCCCCAAGGTCTCTTATCACACTTTGGGTGTTAAATAGTCTATCGCCTATGTGGTAGTTCACAGGTGCAGAGTTTTTACCAAAAGGGATGACAATGCACTTTTTGGCATTGAGCTTGAGGTCATAGGTTCATAGGTTCATAGGTAGGTACTAGGCTATCTGCCCGAGGGCATTTATAAGCCTAGCCAGAATGTGTCGGCTTTCGCTACCCCATTGATTAAGTAACTGATCCTCTGTTAAGCAGAACCAATGAAGTGATCCCAGGGGTGTATTTTGTTGCCCATCCACTCATCAAGGTTTCTCTTGAAGAGTGTTAGTAAGGGGCTCTGCCTGATGTAATTTGGAATTTTGTTCCAAAGCATGGGGAGTCTCTGTGACAGGAATCTATCCCTCCAGCATGTTCTATTTATTGTTGTAGCAAGGTTTAGCTCACTAGAGCGAGTGGCTCGCAGTGTCTTGGATTTCTTTAGGTGGAGCATGTCCATCAATTCTGAGTTGGACATGGTTTTGTCAGTCAGGCAGAGATCACCCCTGAGTAAGCAATATGCCACTGAGTACAGCCAGAGTTTTTTCAGTCGGGCTGCATGGGACATATGTTTGAGGTAAGTAATCCTCTTGGTGAAGTACTTTTGTGGTCTTTCCAGCTGTTGGAAGTGCCTTGTGAGGTACATCCCAAATGGGGCATTGTACTCTATGATGAGTCTAATGAGTAATGAGTAGAGGGACACTATAACCTCTTTATTTCTAGATGTGAACCCTTTAGTAATTATATGGGCCTCAGAGAAGGATTTCCTAACTACTTTGGCAATATGATTGTCAAAGGAGAGATTACTATCTACCTGGGTCCCCAGATCTCTTATTACCTCTTCTGTATTAAGGGGGCTGCCACCTATGTGGTAATTAGTGGGTGTTTTGTTTTTCCCAAATGGGAAGACTATGCATTTTTTGGCATTTAGCTTGAGGCCATTACTTTGACACAAGGTGTCCGTCTCAGTAAGGCCCTTTTGGAGAATGTCCATGTTAGCCGGAGAGTCATTTATGGCTCCCAGTTTGCAGTCATCGGTGTACTTGGTTAGCCATAGTCCTCCTGTGTTTGCCTGTACTTATGAGAAGTATATGCTGAACAGTAGGGATCCCAGGACCGAGCATTGCAGGAAACCACTTGTGACTGGTTTAGAGTCGGACCTGGAGCCCGCTATTCTTACGTTGTGAGTTCTGTCTGTAAGCCAGTTGGCAACCCATCTCATGACTTAGGGGTTTATGTTCAGGCTGGTGAGTTTTTCTGTAATACCTGAGTGGGAAACGGTGTTGAAACCCTTGGTGAGATCAAGGTAGGCTGTGTGAACCACCTTTCCCTCACCTATGGCCTTGGTGACTGTCTCGAAGACGTCATCCAGGTTTTGTAGGCATGATCTGCCCTTAACAAAGCCAAACTGGGTTGGGTCAAGTGTTTGGAGGTTCCCAGTGTCTTTGTTAATGAGTTCCATGATGATGCGCTCCATAGCCTTGCAGAACAGGCTAGTCAGGCTTATGGGAAGATAGTTACCAGGGTCAGTTGTGGCCCCTTCTTTGTGGAGAGGAATAACAATTGCTGTGCGCCATTGTATGGGCACATAGCCTGTGGAGAGGCTGAGGTTGAACAGCGTGTTTAGGTGGGGGGTTAGTTCATTCTGTAGTGTGTGCAAGACGCAGACTGGGAGACAAATCTGGTCCCATTCACACTGTGTTTTTGGCTTTTGAAAGGGCTGTTTTCACCTGTGCATCTGTGATTTTTGGGATACTACATTTTTCCGGTATTTTTGTGGGAGCTTTTGGAGGTGAGGGGGGGGGGTATGGTTTGCACTGGATCTATCTGCCAGGATGTTGGCAATATCAGTAGGTTCAGTATATTTTGTGCTATTTTACACTAGTTCAGTGCATATCTGCGAGTTGCCACTTAGATTCTTAACATAGCTAAAGAAGGCTTTGTGGTTAGCTTTTGAATCTTTGGTTATTTTTCTTTCAAATTTAGCCTTAGATGATTTGATGAGGGACCTTAGTTTCTTACTGATACTGATCAGGGATGTCTTCCTTTCTTGGGATTTGCTTTTTTTTCTGAACTAGTTTCCTCCTTTTATTGTATAGCATGTTTATGGCAGGGGTCCACCAAACTGGTTTCCTTCCATTAGAGGAGAGAGTCTTGGTTTTGCTAGGGATGGCATGATCCATACATCCTTGTAGGTGCTCATAGAGTGCATTTATAAAGGTTTCTGCATCTTGGGCAGCGTTATCCTTTAGCGAGGGGGCTGTGAAACTTACCACCTCTGACGTAAGTAAGGTGAAGTTTGCTTTAGAAAAGTTTTTTTTTACTGTGGTTTCCTTAGTTGGGGGTGGTGGTGGGGTGTGGACATTCCGAGTTATTAGTTTATGGTCTGATCTAACCAGTGACAGGTTGACCTCTGGTTGTTGCCCATGTTGGTGATGACCATGTCCAATATGTTTTCCCCTCTCGTAGGGGAGTTTACCAGATGATTTAGGGTATTTGAGTTGATGAATTCCAGGAAGCGCTGGGCCTGAGAGCTTGTACTCGAGTAGTTTTCCCAGTGAATGGTAGGGTAATTTAAATCGCCAAATATCAGGGTGTCCGGTAGGTCCTTCATGTTTTCCAGTGTCTCCAGAAAGGTGGAGTGTGGGTCCTGGGTCATGGAGGTTGATCCGCAGCAGGCCACAATTTGAATTGCAGGTTTGCTCGATGTTTGCTGCACATGGATGATCTCAGAGGTATCATGCTGCACCACTAACCTCGAGGTGTAGGTATCCTTGATGAATATGGATGCACCCCCTCCTTTTGTATTTCGGTCCGTGTTCTGTGGCTGAATAGTGTGGTATGAGTTGTAGCCCGGTAGTGCTGGTGTAATCTCTGGAGCCTTGAACCAGGTTTCAATTCCTGCACAGATGTTGACGTTCTCCATACTGAGGAGTGCTTCGAGGGCGTGAATTTTGAGATTTAAACTCCTGGCGTTGAGCAGCATAACCCTCAGTTTTTTGTTAATTGTGCTGTTTACAGAGGTGGGTTTGACTTTTTTGAGTCTTGCCTAAAAAGGCACTATGGGGGCAGCAAGAGCCTTGGCCAGTATTTGAAAGCCTAGGGGTGACAGGTGCAAGCTGTCTCTTGTGAAGCAATGCGGCTTGTCGAGCATGTCATCCCAGGCTGACAAACACTGAATCCCCTTTGAATGACAGCAGAAGCTTAGCCAATTGTTGAAATTGATAATTTTTTTTCTTTATACTGAGGTATCATTCTTGGTGAGGGCAGGATGCTACTCAGGGTCAGGGTCATACCAGCCTGGGCTACATGATCAGTGATTTCTTCCATGTCTCTTTTCATGTAGTCCAGGGAGGTATGTCTCAGGTCATTCACACCAACATGAACAATGACAGAGTCATATTTGTACTTGTTCTGGAGTGACCTGAGTGCTTGTGTTATGTGGCAGATTCTGGCTCCTGACAGGCAGCTAACAGTAACCTTCTTCTTGTCCAGCCTAGTGAGTGGGATGTCAGTGTGCCTGACTATAGAGTCACCTATCACTAGTGTGTTAGGTATGTTATTTCACCTTAAGAGCTGTGATTGTGCGGCACACTGATTTTGTGTTTTATGTGTTGTCTGGTTTGTGATGGGAGGTGAAGGTGGTTTGGGTGTCTGCTTTGGAGATCTCTGATGCTTTTGCAGTGTTTTAATTAGAGCCGCTGAGTATGGTTTTGTGTATTTATGTGTATTTTTTGCCAGTGCTGTTTTAGTAGGTCTGTGTGGCTGGAGATGTGGTGCAAGTGTTAGCCTTCTCCTCTTGACTGTCTATTCCAGTCTTGGGTGGAGATAGCTTAGATTCCAGTTTGACTGTATAATTGCATCTCTTGCATATGTTAGTGTTTTGTGGTAGGAGGAGAGGGTTGTCTGTGTACATGAGGCAGTTATAACATTGCCTCATGATACCCAGATTCACCAGCTGGACTGGAGAGTACACCTGAAATTTCCCTTTGGTCATGCCTGAATAGTAGGGTGAGCTGCTTTGTTGCTTGGTTGTTGAGGGGTGAATAAAGAGCCTTGCCCTGCTGGGCAACCAGTGTCAGGGTATATTAGTGCTTGCTATTAGGTCTGAGCAGGTGCTGGGCTGTAAGATGCTATCTGAGTGCTTAGGTTGAGAGTTAGACTAGTTTCAAGGGAAAACCTGAAGAGGAAACTTAGTGGAGCTGGGAATAATTTAACCCTAGCTAACTGGTGCAGCCCGATGTGCAAAACTGTGCAAACATGGTTTTTATAGTAGGGAAATGAAAGAGATAGAAATGAGCCCAAAAATGGCCAATAAATTACTAACTTCTGACTGGAACCACTCCTCCAGGGACAGATAGGTTGCTCAAAGCTCCCCTCTCTCACAGGTGAACAGAAAAACTTCCTTCTTTCCAAGTAAGGTATGGGCAACTCAGAAACTAGTATCACAGCCCTGAATTCAGCACTAGCCTGAAAACTGGATTATACTAGTTTAGAAAGGTGGGGAACTAGAAATGTTTTTTTTTTTTTGAAAAGATAAGGCAAAAACAGTAAAAAATACACTTAAAACAGCTTTAAATGACTACAAATGATCAGAAAAGGCTATCGCACATTAGTGTGTAGCCTACAACAGTTAAACAAATTATTTACACAAAAAACAACTTTTTAAAAGTGCAGGCAGTCAAATAAGTACAATATGTTAAAAAAACAAGCTTTTAAATCACAATAAATGCTGGAAAATCTGTGTTTAGGTGGAACAGTTAAGTACAGCAAGAAAGTACAGAAAATTGATACTTAATCATTCCAATGTCTCTCTTCTAAGCTAGAAGCCTTGTATCAGTTTAAGGCTTTCTAGTGCTGCCCAGTAGGTTAGTTACAGGAAAGATGGGAAACAAGTGCAGATGTGGTCTTTTAAACCAGAAAGTTGAAAGAGACAGACAAATTGTCCAAATGGTCAATAAACTACAATTTCTGGGCCAAGAATCTCTCCTCTCATGGTAGACAGGCTACCTAGTCTTACCAGTCCCACTGATAAGCTAGAAGGCTTTCCTCCAACACAGAAATGCTTGCAAGGCTCAGAAGCTTACCAACAGCCCTGGTCATGACTTTGACACCAGGCATCTGTCTCAGAGAGGCTCTTTTGTAGGATGTCCACATCATTAGGAGTTTTGATTATGGCTCCTAGTTTGCAGTCATCTGTAAGACCTTCTGTGTTAGCCTTTACTTCAGAGAAGTAGATACCAAACAGGAGAGGACCTAGGACTGAACCGTGTGATACTCCACTTGTCACTGGTCTGAAGTTGGATTTGGAGTCTGCTACTTTCACAGCGTGGGTTATGTTAGTGAGCCAGTTTGCAACCCATCTTGTGACATAGGGATTTATACTTAGTTTAGTGAGTTTATCTATAATTCCAGAGTGGGGGGATGGTGTCGAAAGCCTTGGCGAGATCTAGATAGGCTGTGTGAACCACCTTACCTTCATCTACGGCTTTGGTGACTGCTTCAAAGAAGTCTATCAGGTTTAGGAGACATGACCAGCCTTTTACAAATCCAAACTGGGTAGGGTCCAGAGTTTGGAGATTACCAATGTCATTGTTTATAAGTTCCATGATGATACGTTCCATAGCCTTGCAGACCAGGCTCGTCAGGCTAAGGGGGCAGCAGTTCCTGGGGTCTGTGGTGGCTCCCTCTTTGTGGAGTAGGATAACCATTTTTGTGCACCATTCAGTGGGCAAAAAGCCTGAGGTGAGGCTATGATTGAACATGGTACTTAGGTGGGGTGCCAGTTCGTTCTGTAGTTCATGTAGAACGCAGCCTGGGATGTTGTCAGGTCCAATGGATGCTGTGTTCTTGGCTTTGGAGAGTGTGTTTTTAACCTGTACAGCCAGGATTACAGGAACTTTGCATTCTTCTGGTATAGACATGGACTCTTTAGGAGGTGAGAGAGGGGTTAAGTTAGCACTGAACCTATCTACCAGGATGTTGGCAATATCTGTTGGTTCTGTATATTTAGTGCCATTGTGCTGCAACTCAGAGCAGATCTGAGTGTTGCCATTGAGATTCTTGACATAGCTATAGAATGCTTTGTGGTTGTCTTTAGAATCAGTGGCAATTTTGTTTTCGTAAGTAGCTTTGAAGGATTTTATGTGGGATCTCAGGTTCTTACTGAGACTGACCACGGAGTTCCTCCAATCATGGGATTTTACTCTTTTTTGCAACAGCTTCTTTCTTCTTTTGTAGAGTTTGTTTATGGCAGGGGACCATCATATTGGCTTCCTTTTTTTGGAGGATAGCATCTTGGTTCTGTTAGGGATAGCATGATTCATGCACTCGTGTAAGTGCATATAAAGTGCATTTGCACAGGATTCAGCAGTCATACCTCTATTGTCCATCAGCATGGGTGTCGTGAAGTTTGCAACTTCTGTCTTAAGAAGTGTGAAGTTGGCTTTGGAGACATTTTTTATGGTAGTTTCCCTAATGGGCGGTGGGAGTGAGATGTGGATTTCTAGGGTGATTAGCTTGTGGTTGGATCTTATCAACGAGGAATTGACCTCTGGTGTGGAACACTGGTTGCCCATATTGGTAATGCCCAGGTCTAGGATATTGCTGCCCCTGTTGGGAGTGTGGATAAGTTGATCCAAGGAGTTGGAATTTATGAATTCCAGAAAACGTTGAGCACGAGTGTTGGTACATGAGTAGTGTTCCCAGTTAATTGTGGGGTAGTTGAAATTGCCCATTATTAGGGTGTTAGGTTGTGCCCTAATATTTTTCCAGTGTATCAAAAAATGAGGAGTGGGAATCCTGGGGCATGGTGGGGGATCTGTAGCAAGCTACAATTTGGATTGCGGTCTTGCCCAGAGTTAGTTGCACTTGGATAATCTTGGATGCATTAATTATTTCTTTTTTTTTATTTATTTATTGGCACTTTTTAACTGGGTTGGTCCTGCTGTGCTTTTGGGCTCTTTTTCAGAGGAGACCCAAGGAGAAAAGCTCCAAAATAGAAGATATACAACTACATTACAAGTTTAACACAAAAAACACACTCTGCACCAAATGATGAATTTCAGTTAGTCATCCAACAGAGGCTGTCCAATTCAAAAATCCACTAGTCTCAGTCATTCGCTTCAACAGTTTATTAAAAAACACACACCACAAAAGATATCAGATTAAGTGCTTTCATCTCTAATCCAGAGACTTCATCAGAATCAAATACCTACAAGGCAAGTTCATTTAAATAATCAATCTATTGCACAAGCATCCACTTCATTGGTTAAGTATACAATTGATAAATTGTGCATTCACAATTAAAGTGCAAAAGCTCTGCTAGTAAAACAACATATCACATCCTTTTTGTGCATTGATGCCATTACTTAAATGTACTTCCTCAAACTAAAAACAAAAAACATATATTGCTCATTATTATTAATAGTACAAATTAATAAATAAATATATACTATTATGTTGTAAATATATATTATTATTAAAAATATGTATATAAATATACTGCTAATATATTATAAAATCAGAAAAAATAAGAAATATGTACAATATGTATGTGTGCTGTCCTGAAATCATTAATTACATAAAATATATATAAAATATATATAAGATACCTACTAGACCATCATATCATCTACATGAAATACATCTTATATTATTTTATTAAATATTAATGTATAGTTGCTGTGGTTATAATTTGGTACCCCCTATATCAATTTAATGTCTTTTAGGGTCCAAAGCTCTCAATTTAAGAACTGGGGTGATGGATAGATGGTCATTGAGGCCAGGAAAATGTATAGCATCTAACCTCAATTGCCAAATTAATTCTCGAAACTCCAATTTTGTTTCCCAATCACCCCCTCTTTCTCCCAATAAAACTTCTTCCAATACCCAAAATCTAAACTCCGCTTGCTGGCAGTTCAATTTATGTTTGTATAGGGCATTGTGCTCATTCATTTTATCTATATCTCTAATATGTTCATAGATTCTCTGTCTAAGGAATCTCTCCGTCTTGCCTACAAAATATGCCCAACATTTAATGCAGTAGGCAAGGTAAACCACACCCTTAGTATAACAGCTAAAATATTTCTTGGCTTTCATTGAATATTTAATGCTTGTAATGTTTAATTCTTTAGTACCAGCCATAAATGTACATTGCTTACATCTACCACATTTAAAGGTACCAACTCTATTTGTTGCTCCTCTCAGTGTCTCTTCTTTCTTTTGTTCATATATTTCTTTCAAATTCCTATTTTTCTATAACTAATTCTTAAAGGTCTAAAAAAACAATTCACATTAGATGGTATCTTTTTAAAAATGTTCCGCACTGTGTTAATACATTTCTTCAACCATATTATATTATTACTATATGTAAGTATTAAATATGGATTAACTTTGTTGTTTTGTTCTTTGGACAATCCAGTACTTTGTTCTCCAGTTCTTAATATTAATCCACTATTCAGCAAGGGTTTATAAGTATCACTCCAACCTTGAACAATGGCTTCTTTTATTGGGACAATAATTCTATCAGGATATCCCCTATCTCTAAATAACTCACGAACAGAACTTATTTCTTTCAAAAATTATTCCTCGTCGGATGGTCACTGTCATAATGCAAATATGCATTAGAGAAGCATTCCTTACAATATATTTTGGATATGTATTTTTTATTATCTCTATCTTTTGAGATTCTGACATCTAAATAATTAGCTTCTATGCTATTACTCTTATATGTAAACTAGAACGAAAAAATACTGCCAGGAACCACCACGATAAAGTAAGAATCCAGTTTATTTTAAAACAAACAAACAAGCGCTTTCACGCATACATATGCGCTTCATCAGGTTATAATTTATACATAAAAGACGCCCATTTATATAGTAAAACCAATCATCAATTTAACAAAATAATTATCAATTAATCAATTAATTAAAACATAATTGCTGCGATGGGAACACCCATCATTTGTATTACTTCTGTCAGCGAACCTTAAACAAATGTTATAGATGCACTGAAAACATTTGACATAACTTAAAACAACTGTATATAAACAATAAAAATATATCACATCATGTAAATACAATAATAATTAGCTAAGCAAAAATCTCTTAACATCCAATAAAGTGCATCTGATCCACATTATGCAAGAATATATGGATGCACTAAGACAGAAATCAAATAATATATGCTGTATTGTTTTAAACAAACTAAGCTAAACTTGTTATCGTGGATCAACCAGAAACAGTTATTAATCATCCCGTTTCTTAATTACATAGTCATATTGGTTTCATAAAAAGCAGGCAACCTTAAAAAAGGATAGCAGCATAAAAAACATAGCGTGTAAATTAGGACATAATTTATGTCTCACTCAGCTTTCAACATATCGTGTACTGTGAAAGATTATCAATGAGCTTGGTGCGTTTCTGAATTTATGGTTTGTGTAACAAACCTATACATTCATTAACAAATATTCATCTTAACAACTGCTAATTTGGCATGGTGAAGACGATGAAAGACAGGCATTTCATGAACTTATAAGATATAATAAATGTATTCCTATATTATCTATGTAAGGTCATAGCAACACAATGAAACCAAACCATGATGTATCATTCTTGGTATGTATATATGTTATAATTTCTTCATTATACCTTACTCTTATATGTAAACTCCAAGAACTTTGTAGTTTGGTTCAAGTATTCCATACATTTTGGAATCATTTTTTCACTCCCCTCCCAAACAATAAAAATATCATCCAGGAATCTGTAATATTCCCGGATATACTTAGAAAACAATGTTCCAAATATGTAATGTATCCGGGGATATTACAGATTCCTGGATGATATTTTTATTGTTTGGGAGGGGAGTGAAAAAAATGATTCCAAAATGTATGGAATACTTGAACTAAACTACAAAGTTCTTGGAGTTTACATATAAGAGTGATAGCATAGAAGCTAATTATTTAGATGTCACAATCTCAAAAGATAGAGATAATAAAAAATACAAATACAAAATATTTCGTAAGAATGCTTCTCTAATGCATATTTGCATTATGACAGTGACCATCCGACGAGGAAAAAATTTTGAAAGAAATAAGTTTTGTTCATGAGTTATTTAGAGATTGGGGATATCCTGATAGAATTATTGTCCCAATAAAAGAAGCCATTATTCAAGGTTGGGGTGATACTTATAAACCATTGCTGAATAGTGGATTAATATTAAGAACTGGAGAACAAAGTACTGGATTGTCCAAAGAACAAAACAACAAAGTTAATCCATATTTAATACTTACATATAGTAATAATATAATATGGTTGAAGAAATGTATTAACTAAGGAATCTAATGTGGATTGTTTTTCTAGACCTTTAAGAATTAGTTATAGAAGAAATAGGAATTTGAAAGAAATACATGAACAAAAGAAAGAAGAGACATTGAGAGGAGCAACAAATAGAGTTGGTACCTTTAAATGTGGTAGATGTAAGCAATGTACATTTATGGCTGGTACTAAAGAATTAAACATTACAAGCATTAAATATTCAATGAAAGTCAAGAAATATTTTAGCTGTTATACTAAGGGTGTGGTTTACCTTGCCTACTGCATTAAATGTTGGGCATATTTTGTAGGCAAGACGGAGAGATTCCTTAGACATAGAATCTATGAACATATTAGAGATATAGATAAAATGAATGAGCACAATGCCCTATACAGACATAAATTGAACTGCCAGCAAGTGGAGTTTAGATTTTGGGTATTGGAAGAAGTTGTATTGGGAGAAAGAGGGGGTGATTGGGAAACAAAATTGGAGTTTCGAAAATTAATTTGGCAATTGAGGTTAAATGCTATACATTTTCCTGGCCTCACTGACCATCTATCCATCATCCCAGTTCTTAAATTGAGAACTTTGGACCCTAAAAGACATTAAATTGATATAGGGGGTACCAAATTATAACCACAACAACTATACATTAATATTTAATAAAATAATATAAGATGTATTTCATGTAGATGATATTATGGTCTAGTAGATATTTTATATATATTTTATATATATTTTATGTAATTAATGATTTTAGGACAGCACGCATACATATTGTACATATTTCTTATTTTTTCTGATTTTATAATATATTAGCAGTATATTTATATACATATTTTTTAATAATAATATATATTTACAACATAATAGTATATATTTATTTATTCTTTTGTACTATTAATAATAATGAGCAATATATGTTTTTTGTTTTTAGTTTGAGGAAGTACATTTAAGTAATGGCATCAATGCATAAAAAGGATGTGATATGTTGTTTTACAAGCAGAGCTTTTGCACTTTAATTGTGAATGCACAATTTATCAATTGTATACTTAACCAATGAAGTGGATGCTTGTGCAATAGATTGATTATTTAAATGAACTTGCCTTGTAGGTATTTGATTCTGACAAAGTCTCTGGATAAGAGATGAAAGCGCTTAATCCGATATCTTTTGTGCTGTGTGTTTTTTAATAAACTGTTGAAGCGATCGGCTGAGACTTGTGGATTTTTGAATTGGACAGCCTCTATTGGATGACTACCTGAAATTCAACATTTCAAGTTTACTCAATTTTACAGTCATTAAGTCTAAGATAGTAGATCGTACATATATACAAGTTACACAGAGTGAAAATACAGTTGAGTGTGTGCGAATGCATCAGACTCAGATGGAAAGCAAACAATCATATATGTATAGAGACAAATACAAATTTTCTATTTTACAAAGGGGGTTCCTGTGTAGTCCCCCAAACTTAAAATAAAAAAATGGAGAAAGGAGCCTATCTTACATGGAGATGTGGAAAAGATAGTAGAGTGAGGCAACATGGAGCGAGGCACCAAGTTGAGAGAGGGGGGAATTACTTTGGGTCAAAGCAGGGGCAGGTTTTGGAGTTCCAAAGATGAGTTTTTCATTCATTTTTAAAGTGTAAGGAGTAGGTTATGGAGCGGATGTGAAGAGGAAGTTTGTTCCAAGCTCATGAGCCAGAGTGTTTGTACAACAACTTGCCTATGTTTTTCTGGAGTCGGTAGATGTCTAGTAGTTTCTGGCTGGAGGTACGAAGGGTTCGAGATGGAGTATAGGGAGAGATCAAGGAAGACCTGGAAGGGCAGGCTGAAGGTTTGTAGATAATAGAGTGTAATATTTGGAAATGAGATAGCTGCAGTTGTTTGGAGAGTTCTAACCATTGGAGAGAGTTTATTGAGATAATGTGATGAGTCTTGTAAGGGGGAATTAGTAATACATTTTACTATTTTGTGGTATGTTTGTTGAAGTTTGTTTAGGAGTGTGGCCTGAATGTTGGTGAGAACTGGGGAGGCATACAAGAGGGAAGGGAGGAGGAGAGCTTGTCCTAGGGTGAGTCTGGAATTGGGGATTAGGAATTTTTTGTTCCAATAGAGTAGGCCCAATTTCTGATATTTTTCTTAATACATTAGAGTATGTGGAGGTTAAATTTTAGTTTGTCATCAATGATGACCCCTAAGAGTTTAGTGTGGGTGTCTGGTTGGATAATTGTGTTGTTGGAAGATTTGATGGTAAAAGTAGATTTAAGCTGAGAAAGAGAGCAAGGGAGGAAGAGTAGTAGTTTAGCCTTTTTGGATTTAGTATGAGTAGGTTGTCTGAAAGCCATTTTTCAGTGGATAGAAAGGCTTGTGTTAGGGAGTGAAGCTCAGAGACACTGTTAGAGGTTGAGATGTGTAGAATCATCTGCATACTGAATGAGGGAAGATTATTTGCAAGAAGTGAAAATATCATTAGTGAAGGCATTAAACAGGAGGGGACCTAGGATGTAGCCTTGATGCAATCCAGTTGGGACAGGGAGGAATGGAGAGGAGGAAGAGAGCCATTTAATGGATTGCTACCTACTGGATAGGTAGCTAGAGAACCAAGCTAAGGAGGTGGAAGATAGGTTGAGGTTGGCAAGCTTTGTTAGTAGTAGAGGATGTGAGACTGTATCAAAAGCTTTAGAAAGGTCGAGAAAAAGATAGGAAGTCAATTTATTGTTGTCAAGAGCCTGGGCAATAGTATGGGTGAAATGTAGAAGAGCTGTAGTTGTACTGTGGTTGGGCCAGAATCCATGTTGAGTGGGGGTGAGTAGATTGTGGTGGAGGAGGTGCTTTAGAAGCTGAGCGTGGATACACTTCTCTAGGATTTTTGAGAGGGGAGAAGGAATGGCAATGGGACAGTAGTTAGAGGGGTCAGTGGAATTTCCATCTTTCTGTAATGGAATAGTAAAAAAGGATTTCCACAAGGTGGGTACAGTGGCTTCGAGGATAGATCTGTTGATTAGAATAGATACAGGGTATGTAATAGATTCATCAGCAAGTTTGAGGAAGGAAGGAGGTAGGTTGTCTGTGGAAGGAGAACAAGATTTGAGCTTAAGGAGGAGAGATTTGATATAGGATGTGGGAATGGGGTGAAAGGAAAAGGAAGCTGAGTTTAGAAGATTTGGAGGTGGAGCAGAAGTAGAGTTAGATATAGAGGATAGGAGATTCTGGATTCTATTAATGAAGTGTTGATTAAGGAGGGTAGCAGTTTCTAGGGGGAATGTATTTGCGTGTGGGTATGGGTTTGATGGACTACCTGGACAGAGAATTTTGTTCAGGGTAGACCAAAATTTGTGAGGGTTTGATTTGTTGTTGAGCTGAGCTATAGTACAACTTTTTTTCATTTATAATATGTTTTTTTTGTTTGGTTTCTTAGTTGTTTAAATTTGAGTAGCAAGGGTTGTAGTTTATTTTTGGTCCAGGCTTTCCATGCTCTATTTCATTGATACATAGGGAACCTAGTTTCTTTGGAAAGCCATGGTGCCTGGTTTGATTTTATTCTAACCTTTCTAGTGGGAGCTAGAGACTCTAGAGTGTTAAGGAAGATACTATTGAATGTACTTACGGCATTGTTGAGAGGTAATTCTTTAAGGATAGACCAGTCTATGTTAGCAAGAATATGGTTAAAATTGATGGCATCAAAATGGGATAGTTTACGGCAGTCTTTAGCAAGGTGTGATTTGGGAGTTTGGCAAGAGTATCTGAGAACAGTGGTAGGGAGATAGTCACTAAGAGAATCGGGTAGGGTAGTAGTGTTGTGGTAGTATTGGGGGGAGATAGTAAGGATCCAGTCAATGGTTGAGCTGGATGAGGAGTTTTTCTGAAAGCGAGTAGGGGCTGAGATAAGTTGCTGGAAACCATGCAAGTTGATACTGAGTTGTGGAGAGTCAGAAGTAAGTTTGGGCCAGTCTATGTTCATATCTCCAAGGATAAGCGTTTTATAGGGTACAGAGAGGGAGAACCAGGATAAGATATTTTCTGGTATGGCAGGTTGTTTCCTGGGGGGAGATAAATGGAGGCAATAGCAAGTTATTTGCTGGGATTCAAGTGGCAGTTTGCAATGATAAGTTCAGCTGGTTGGAAGCCTGGAAAAGATAATGGAAGGGGAGAGAGGTTTAAGCTATAGGAGTAGAGAATGGCTACACCACCTCCTTTTTTGGGAACTCTGTCTAAGCGGTAGATGTAGCCTGGTGGGGGTATTTTGCTATTGGAAATATGTGGTATGAGCCAAGTTTCTGACAAGGAAAGAATTTGAGGTGTAGTGTGAGTTACCCATGCGTGTAAGTCAGTGATTTTGTTAGATAAGCTTTGAATATTGAGAGAGTAAATATTTAGATGCTTAGGTAGGGATGTAGTTTGAGTTTGTGGATGTGTGTGGTTGGAAGTATGAGGGGAGGAAGGGGTGGGGTTAGTGTTGGGTATAATTTGGGTGTTGTGGCAGAAGAAGGGGCCAGGGTTGGGATGGATGTCGCCAGAGCAGAGTAGGTTATTTGGGGGAAGAGCGAGTATAGTAATAGGTAAGTGGAGAATATAAAGCTTAGGTTTAGATTTGATGATAAGTTTGAGGATAGGGATTAAAGAGAATTTGTGTAGACATGTAGTGGGGAAGTTAAACAGAGTTGGGGAGATAGTCATGGAGTGAGTAGATGATGGCTTGTTGTATGTGCAGGAGGTAGGAGAGAGTAGGAATGGGTTGGGTAGGTGTCAGTGGTAAGAGGTATTGCTAAAGAGTATAAGGAGGAGTGTGGTAGGTATGAAAAGGTGTTTCATATTTAAGTCCTGAGGGGTAGGAAAAATATGTGACAAATGTAGATTAGGTGAGAGATATAAAGTAAGAGGGATGGGCTGAGGACAGTGGAATTTAGCTGGAGGCAGTTAGAGATTGAAGCAATGTGACAGGAGAGGGGTGTGAGGTATTTGCAGGAAGTGGTGTAGGAATGGAGGTTGGGATAGGAAGGGGAGGGAGTAGTTGCTATAAAGGAAATTGTAATGGGGTGGGTGGGAATGGGGGTAGGAGACAGTAGTGAGCCCAAGTGCAGCGAGGGTGAATGGAGCAGGGCTAGCCCACCACCAGGACTGACGCAATAATTAATAAAGCTATCAGTCATGCAGTACAAGAAATAGGTCAGTATGTAACTGCAAATGTAATAATAAAAAAGGCTTAACAGCTATAAAGTAGGGAGAAGGTACTGGTGGTTCTGCTTAAGTCTAAGCTAGGGGACACACAAGACTACAACTCCGATAGAAAAATTACAGGGGACAGGCTTGGATGGGAACCTTTTTGGAGCAGACAAGGTTAGATATGGCTCGACTTACACCATTCGACCTGAAATCAGCCAAGGTAGTGTTTTACCTGCATGTCTGCTGCCATCTAGTTGTAAGCAGAAGAAGTGTACAATTATTTTAAGCTGCATCGCAAACGGGGAAAAAAGTGAAATGCTACTGGGAGTAGTAGTACAACTGAGAAATTAAATAACTCTATTGTATAGTCTTGTCTTGCGAGTGCGATCACCTGAAATAAGTATCACAAAGATGGCTCAGATTTAAACACTAAAACAGTTTAAAATTACAGTGATTCAGCAGTTACAATATGTTGGCACATACGCTGAGTTCTGGAATGTAGAGGTTGGGCTGAGGCAAATTTAGGTATTGCTGGAAGACAAAAAGCCCATTCCAGATAAATAAATTCTTGAGGGGAGATTAAATTCACTGGAAGGGGAGTTGGCTTGAAAATGTGGTGAATAGCTGTAGGAGAACAAGGAATATAAGTTGGGTGAGTAGAAACAATTAGGGGGTTAGGCAAACAGTCTGCGGTAGAAAGAACAGTATCAGGGTAAAAAAGAGAGAAGGCTACTGTGAAGTACCAACACTTATGATATAAAATAAGTCAAAATTAGCAAAAGCAAATAAGGGGAATAGAGCCAGAGCTAACGTTTGTAACTATCAACTATAAAAGGCTGATAAACTGTACTAAGATTCAGTGGATACTGTCGCAAGATAGCTGTTCAGTACACAGTAAATGGTGGCTAAGCTATACTCGCAATATCCTAGCAGTGTTTTATCAAAAGGAGTTAGATTGCAAACACATCTTAATATCAGTACACAAGCACATGTTGGATAAGCGATACTCGCAATATCCTGACAGTAAATTAACAAAAGAACATAGGTCGCAATAATCAAATAGTTCAAAAGTAATTTAGCAAAAGGACATAGACTGCAACAATCAAATCAGTACTCTAAAGAGACTGCCTCAGTTTCAATAGCTTTTAGCAACAAACAAACAGTCGATAACTGGTAACAGTCTTGCAGTAAGAAATGAAAAACTTGTGCCGCTATACCAGCTGTAAATGTGAGCTAGCAAAGGTCTAGAGTCCATATTCAGAGTACTTGTAGAAACCTAATTATAACACATAACTATCTAAAAAATTCAGATAGGACAGTACATTTTAAGCATTTAAATAAGATTAAAAGCAGAGGCAAAAATGAGTGCAATACAGGTCAGCCAGTAACACTTATCAGTAACAAGGACAGATTCAGTAGAAAAAAATATTGTGAATACATACCTACCAGATGGGCACACTCACAAGGGGAGAGAAGGCAGGATCCATGGATCTGGAGAGTAAGGAAGGTTTAAAGATGGCACCAAAAGTGCAGCCTATCCTTATAGAGACTGGGGGGGGGGCACAGTAGAGGTTTAGACTGGGCCAGTTCCAACTAGTACTAGTGTTAGCTAGCCCACCACCAGGACTAACACAATAATTAATAAAGCTATCAGTTATGCAGTGCAAGAAATAGGTCAGTATGTAACTGCAAATGTAATAACAAAAAAGGCTTAACAGCTCTGAAATAGTAGCACATTATGCTGAGCAACTAGCCTGGAGGTGTGAATATCCTTAATGAATGTGGACACACCTCTGCCTTTAGTGTTTAGGTCCAGGTTAGGTGGCTGAACAGTGTGGTATGAATTACAGCCTGTTAATGCAGGGGTGCTCTCTGGAGCCTTGAACCAGGTCTCTGTCACTGCACAGATGTCGATGTTCTCCATTTTAAGGAGTGACTCGAGTGAGTGCATTTTGAGGTTTAGACTTCTAGCATTAAGTAGCAATACTCTCAGATTTTTCTTGCTTGTACCTGTTATGGTGGTGAATTTGTCATTTGAACTTTGCCTAAAAAAGTACTATAGGGGTGGCAAGAGCCTTAGCTAGTATCCGGAATCCCAAGGGCAACAGGTGCAGGCCATCTCTGGCAAAGCATTGTGGTTTGTTGATCATGTCATCCCAGGCAGACAGATACTGGATCCCCTTAGAATGACACCAGATGCTTAGCCAATTGTTGAAGTCAATTATTTTGGCCTTGTACTGTGGTATCATTCTGGGTGATGGCAGGATGCTACTCAGGGCTAGGGTCATACCTGCCTGGGCAACAAGATTGGACAGCTCCTCCATGTCTCTTCATGTAGTCCAGGGAGGTACATCTCAGGTCATTCACACCAACATGGACAAGGACAGAGTCATATTTGTACTTGTTGTGGAGTGACCTGAGTGCATGCGTTATGTGGCGGATCCTGGCACCTGACAGGCAGCTGACAGTAACTTTCGCCTTGTTTAACCTGGTGAGTGGAACATCAGTGTGCCTGACTATAGAGTCACCTATAACTAGAGTGTTGGGTACGTTGTTATGCCTTATGGGCTGTGACTGAGTGGCACACTGAGTTTGTGGGCTATGTGTCATTTGGTTTGTTTTGGGGGGGGTGGAGGTTGCTTGCATTTCTGCACTGGAGGTCCCTGTTGCTTGGGTAGATTTTTATTGAGAGCCTCTGCAAATGTAGGTGTGTGTTTTGTGTTTCTATGTCTCTTATTATTCCCACTTTTTCATTGCTATTACACTTGCACACATAGAATTATCATCCCGCTGTCTTTATACCTCCACAGCTTGAGCCATGATGTCAACTTCAGCCTTTATACTCTTTTCTTTTTTCTTACAGTGATGCTCTTCAGTCCTTCCAAGTTCATTTTTGATTTCTTCTTTTTCATCTGTCCCATGCTTCTTTTTTCTGCATTCTCTGTTGGTAAACTGATGCTTTTTTCTGTGGACTGAAAGTTTTCTGATTGAACAATATTATCATTCCATGTGTGCTACATAACAAAGCAGTGTTATTTTTAGTGTAACTTCTCTTTGCATTATAGACATTGATCAATTTATTTTTCCTCATTATTTGTTGTTAACCTCCTCCTGTTTTATTTTCTTGTGCATGCTCTGAATTTTCAAATTGCTGAATACTTGTATCATCATCATCTTCATCCTCATCAGCCCCCTTTTTCACATTTTCTACATGGGGTTGGGGAATTGTGTTAACTGTTGCCATCTCGCTTGATTCAATGCCACACTCCTGCCTTCTTCAATACTCATGCCTGACTGTCGCAGTTCTTCTTTCACATAATCCATCCATCCCTTTCCAGGATGTCTTGTTTCTTCTTACCTTCTTCCTGTCTGTTCCAAATCTTCTTCACCAGATTGTCTTCTGCTTTTCTGCACATGTCCAAACCACTGTAATCTGTTCTCTTTGATCTCTTCTGCAACTGGGGCTACTTTGGCTTATGCTCTTATGTCTTTATTTCATCATCTGTCTCCCAGAGTGCATCCTACCACCCTTCTCAGGCATTTCATTTCCATCACCTCTAGCTTCTTCAACTGTTCTGCCTTCACTGCCCAGGTTTCTGTACCATACAGTAGTACTGGTCACACCACTGTCTTGTACACCTTACTTTTCAGCTTCTTTGGCATTCTTCTGTCATACACTACACCTGACACTCTATGCCAGTTGGCTGCAGCCTCTCTGATTCTAGCATTGACCTCTTCATTCAGACTTCCCTTCTCCTCAACCACCCCTTCCAGATCCTTGAAGCTATTTACCTGTTCCACTAGCTTCCCTTCTATTTCAATTCTCAGCTTCTTCTGATTTCCCCAGTTTGCTGCCATTACCACTGTCTTATCAAAGCTTAGTTTCATCCCATGTGCCTTCAGTTTTGCCTTCCATTGCTCTATACCTTGGTGGAGCTCTTGCTCAGTCTGCCTGTAATGCCACATCATCTGCATACAGCAACTTTGTTGATCTGTCCCCTCTAACCTGTTTGCTAATGTAGTCCATCACCAGTATGAACAGCAGTAGGCTCCGAGCTGAACCTTGGTGTACACCCACTCCCACTGGGAACCCCTCTGTGAGGCCAGACACTGTTGTACTTGGGTCATTGGGTCCTTGTACAAAGCCTGCACTAATTCTGCCAGTTTCTGGGACTTCATACCACCACAGTACTGCCCAGATCAGCTTTCCTTGGACCTTGTCATATGCTTTCTCCAAGTCTAGCAATGCCTAGTTGGGCTATTTCTTCATCTCTAGCTTCTTCCCAAATACTTGTCTCACTGCAAACATCGGTCAGTTGTGCTGCATTCTGATCTGAATCTGAACTGCTCATCTCCCATCTTACATTCTACTACTCTGCGTATCCATTTATCAATCACCCTCTCTAGAAATTTCATTCAATATGATAGGACTTTGATTCCTCTGTACTGCCCACATTTGTGGATGTCCCATTTGTTCTTGTACACTGGCATGAGTATGCTTATTCTCCAGTCATCTGGAATATGCCTTTCTCTTCACACTGCTATGACTACCCTCAGAAGCCATTTCTCCCCTATCTCACCCAGCATCTTTATCATCTCTGCTGTGACCTCATCTGAGCCTGCTGCTTTTCCTGACTTCATTTTCCTTAGTGCTGTTCTTACTTCTTCTAGGGGAGGCCCCTCTTCTTCTCTCATCATAGGCTATTTCTGGGACAGTATAACTTCTGTGGGGTGACTTCTGTGCTGAATACTTGTATCCTGAATTTCAAAGATTTCATTGGTAGTATCATGTTTAATAGTGACTGAGCAATCTTTACTGACACTTTCTTTCCTAAATATGTTCTATTGGCACATTGCTTAATATCATTTAACTCATCATCCCAGTCATTAATATATGTAGAAACATTTTCCAAGCTGCAGAAATTACACAACTGCAATCATCATCATCGTTAGTAAGTTTAGATTTACTACTAATAATGGTAAACAAATCATCCAACTTTTGACATGAGGAACACAAGTCATCAGTGTTATCAACACATTACCTTTAACTATACATAGCATTTACTACAGTATATAAGATACTTATATTTTAGCAGATTAATAGCATACTCATGAAAGGAATCAAGTCTCAACTACAAACAGAGAATTCTAAAAAAAAAAAAAAAAAAAAAAAAAAAACAGTAGTCAAAATCAGTCACCACAGAATGCACAGAAAATTTAAATGACCTTCTATGAGAAAATCACACAGACAATACACAACTCATTGCTAAATTAAGTACGCTGAGTAATCTTATACAAGGAGAAGTAATTCATGAAGCTGTCACTTTGACTTACTGTACCAGTTATGCCCGTCGCACAAATGCCAGATTTCCTTTACTATAGCACTCAGTCTTACCTCATAATAATGGTAAATATCAGAGATAAAAATAAAGTATAAATAAAAATACATTTCCTCTTACTAAGCAGTTGCACAATAAATGAAAACCAACCAGGACTGTTTCAGAGAAGTTTTAAATTATCCTGTCAACAGTCTGTGTGAATTTGTATCTGACAATGTCTCTTGGGATGTCTAGAGTTTGCCTCTCTAATAGCTGTCCCTTTCTGGCAGCAAACAGTGAATATCAGAGGTAAAACAACCAAATATAAATCAAAATAAATATTCATACATGCAAGTTATCCCTTTCTTCCTACAAACAGTGAAAACAGAGGTAAAAATGAAGTATTTATCAAAATAAATCTTCTCTTACCAAGCAGTTGCGCAATCAGTCACAAACTGACATTGGATTGTTTCAGATACGCTAACAGCTAACTTTTATAAATCTTTTAAGATCATGATAACACCCTTCCTTTCACTAATTTTTAATCAGCACAGATTGATACTACATAATATTATACTGCTACTTAACTAAACTCCAGTTCCAACCATACTTCCCAACTGTTCAGACTTTCTCAGAATGTCCAGATTGTTGCCTCATATTTTTGGTCTATTCCTCAAAATATTTGTGGTTTTCTGGCAAATCACTGGGATGATCTGAGAAATGAAGTCACTAAATAATGATATAAAATTGAATTTTAGACTTCAAATCCTTCAGAAAATGCATGTTAACACAAACCCCGTTACTCTAGCAACCTTCTAAGTTTATAAGAACAATATTTAAAATCTGTTCCTATTTTGGACCTTTGTGACATATTTTATCAGACCTTGTCCAGATTTCTTGCACTAAGAGGTTGAGCGGTATGGTTCCAACTGAAAACAACAGCCCAGTATCTCTAATTGCCTAGTATGCATCTAGATATTATGCATAAGCACTGTTGCTATACCCAAGAATGGATTTTGTTATCATAATTCCTGAACATTATGCAATCCTACTTTAAGGATATCAACACTGAAGATAATCTTATTTTCCAAACAGATGGTACACACCAGAGAAAGCCTTACACACATATTATTATGATCCTATGTCCCAGTTTTAAAAACAAAGTTATATCCCTTAACATAAACCAACTATGCATCTTTCTATTAAAGTATAGCTAAATTGATAATAAAGCACATCTTAAAACTCTATACATTGACACTGGTCGATCAGTGCAAATGTCTTTGGGGGATCATATACTTGCTTTTTAAAGGTACCAGATAAGGATGCCATTTATCTACATCCCAGTACTGTCTTCTGGATCTTTTGCTTAGATATCTGGGGAACCTGGTAGCAGGGAAGAAGATAACTAATGAGATAACTGAAAATAAACATCTATTTGCATAATCGTGTGCAGATGACTTCAGTATCACAATGATATGCTACACTGATTTGCAAATGTACATTATCTCAGAATAATAGTGGATCTGAAATGCTGCAAGTGAAGTATAAAAATCTGACTCATCAGAGCTTTCCATAACGCTTAACTACTTGGGATTAGTGATCAACTTGCTGGGTTTTAATTTTTCACAGCAATTGGTCATATCACCATTTGATTGTAGATTATGGCATCAGCATCTGGTAATTGTAAGATCTCTGTTTATGTGAGACTGCCATGCAATTTGTTTTAAGAGTTTCTTCTTTCTTTCTTGTTGTATGACTGTGGAGTTAGTATATTTGAAACAGGGCTTGTATGATTGCTTTCCACATGGTCAGTTCAGGGGCCATGTTCCCCTATAAAAAGTTAATGTTTCAATCTGTGGAAGAAGAATATATTGAGAACAAAATGTATCCACTGACTAAATGGATGAAGAAACCTGAAACTAATCACAACATTAAGACAGGTAGGGAACATGGACAATATATGAGTGACATTTTTGTAGCATGTTATGAACCAACTTCTTTTAATTTTAATGAACATAAGGGCTTCCAACAGGGAACATTGATGTGAACATCCCTTTAGAGGTTCCTCCTTTAAAGAGATCAAGTCATATAAGAAAAAGAAAATGGGGCAGGAGGAACAACTATGGTACCACCCCCACCCAAGGGAGAGAAAGAACCTTTGTTGGACAAAGGGGAAAAGGAGATAGAGGTGGATGAGTTTGGTAATTTAGATTTGTCAAGAATGCTTATTAACCAGACTAATGGGGCTATTTCTGAATATTCTAGGGATGTTATTCATTCTTCAGGTAACTTTAACATTTTTAGCTGTAATACTATGGAGATACAACCTACACACTTTTCTTGTTTCAGGAATGGATTTATATTTGTTCCTACAAAAGACATAGACATCAGTGAAGTTATGGTTAACTGGAAGTGTTTCCTCGTAAGTTAAACTTCGAGATGATGTATGGGGAAGCTACTAATAGATTAGATCGCACCAGAAAAGAGTGCATGTAATCCTCCCCTCCACCCAGTATTTACTGAACTTTGATACTCTAGTAGAGACTGAAATGTGGCACTATATAAAGTGAACTTTTCTGTGTGTTACTTTTTTTTTTGTTAATCAGTACTAACAATATTATAACAGTTATAACATATTCTTAAAGTGAATGAAGTAGTAAATGTGAGGATATGTTAGATATTTTATTTTTACAAGTCACTGCACTTTTGAAACACTTTCAGATTGTACTGCCACCTCACAGCAAGAGGATTCCTGGTTTGAGTCTCAGCTGGGGTACATTCTGTGCAGAGTCTGCATGTCGTCCCTGTGTTTGTGTGGGTTTCCTCCAAGTACTACAGTTTTCTCTTACATTACAAAGACATGCAGTAGGTGGATGGGACACTCTAAACTGGCCATAGGTGTTTGTGTGCATACACATATGAATGTGTGAGGTTCATGAATAACAGCACACATAATATAAAAACATTGGTTAAGAATCTATGCAAGTTATATGACAATCATTTAATATTTAGAGAAATGTTAGGCAGTTTGTAGAGAAATTAAAGGTAAGTTAGTCTAATACAAACAAGAATTTGACCAGTTGTACCTATTATTCATCAGCTTTGTCCAGATTTTTGATGTTTCCAGGTTGAGAGGTATGGCTAGGATAATGAAACCTGACAAAGGGGGAGGGATCATGGTGATGGACCATTGGAACTATGCTGGGCGAATGATGGATTTATTATACAGTAACGAGATACATTCAGGTATCAATAAATGAAGACAATGTTGCTTATAGGAGAGCAGATTTGGCTCTGGACAACCACTACCTCCAGGGGGTATTGGACAGTAGCCCTTTAGAATTTCTAAAGGTATCTAAACCCCTAGTTCCTTCTATCTTTGAAATTAAAAAGGTACACAAAAAAAAGTTTCTGATCCCCCTCAGAGCCATAGTGGTTGCTGCAGGTTTGAAAATGTACCCTTTGGCAGTATACATAGAAAATTAAAACCATTCCTTCAATTACATTAGCACATTTTAATGGATTCCTGGGACTTTTTGGTTAAGTTAAAAAAAATCCTAGTTTCTGAAACCAGGTTATTAGTTACCATTGATGTAATAGACTCATTTTCAGTCATTTGTCATGAGTTAGGGATACAGCAGTTTAAGGAAGTTGCTATGGAATGCAAATGTATTAATGTAACTGACTTAAAACTTATAGTTGAATACATGGGAATGGTCCTCACAAATAATTTTGTATTGTTTGAGAGGGAATTCTGCATACAGTTTCATGGGGTACCAACCATGGTTCATTATTTTTGGAAAAAACACTGTTTTAACTGTAACTTTTTAAAAAATATCCCCACTTATTTGAGGTTTTTGGATGACCTTTTTTAATGTGGATCACCTCAAAAAGGGAGCTTGAGGAATTTTTAGATGTTATTAACTGGACCACAGCATTCCTGAAATTTGCACATTACTGTTATCTTCACAAGATCAATTTTCTTGATGTAATGATTACTAAAGACAATTTAAATTCTAAATTTATTTCAAGAATTCAAAGAAAGGGCATGTTTTCCAACTCCTACCTGTATTATGGTAGTGAACACCCGTCAAACAAAAGAAAAATATAATTAAAGGTCAGATGGTAAGAGCAGCACATATGACATCGCAATTCAGTGACGATATTTTTTTAAGGAAAGGGATTACCCTCCTTCCATTATTAGTAGAATAACAAATGAAGTCCTACAAGGGTGGGGGACAAAATATATACTATTGTATGAAGCAGGTGAAGTGGATGTTATATCCCCTCAGTTTGACAGTTGATATAAAACAAATTATAGCAGGGCCTTTTGTTTAAGGTGCGATCAAGATTCTATAAACTGAGTAAAAGCAAAGAAAAAACAAAACTCACAAAAAATCACAAAGGTAGAAGGGTGACTACTAAATGAAAGCACTAACCTAGTAAATCCTCATTGTGTCTTTTGTGCTCCTTTATTTGCCTTCTACTGCCAGCCTTTGTGTTTTTACAATCAAGATTCTAAAGATTTACACAATATTATTGGAAAATGCTGGGATTTATTTTCAAGGATGCCAAACACCTTGAACATTTTTAAGACTCCTTACATCTTTACTTTTAATTTAGAAAACATTTTGGAAAGGGAAGTAAGGAACTCAACATACCTTTCATCTGTCCAGATTTTCACAGAATGTCTAGATTTTTGCCTCATATTTTTGGCCGGTTCCCCATAACATTTGTGGTTTTCTGGCAATCACTGGGATGATCTGTGGACTGAAGTCAACCAATAATGACATATATTTCAGTTTTAGACTTTAAATAATTCAGAAATTGTATGTTAACACAATCCCTGTTACTCTAGCAATGTTCTAAGTTTATAACAGCAATGTTTGAAATCTGCTCATACTATATTTTTGGGCCTTTGCCCCCCCTCCCACCATTTTTGTCAGGCCTTGTCCAGATTTCTTGCACTTCAAAAGTTTCAAAGCTTCAAAAGAAACATACAAATGTGGCACTTGTAAACAATGTAAATATATAGTATACTCTGAAAGTTTAGACATCCCTGGAATTTGAGTTTATTTTTAGAGCCAACAAGCATTTTAATTGCCAGTCAAAAGAAGTGGCATACTTTGCATATTGTAAGGTTTGTTCCACTTACTATGTGGGAAAAATTGAGAAGTCTCTTAAGACTAGAAATTAAGAACATTATAACGATATAAAGAAAAACTACCTACTAATGCCCTTGCAAAGCATGAAAGTAAAGGTGCAGAGCACGTATTTTTATTATGGGTGCTAAAACAAATTAATCCTAGTTCCGGTGGGGGGTTGGGTGGCGTCATTGGGAAATGTTCTTGGAGTACCATGACTTATGATGGCAGTTGAGGTTGAACATAAATGTCTCCCCTGGACTGAGTAATCAACTGTCACTGCTCCCTGTGTTGCAATTAAGGGCTGCCAAACTTTAAGGAATCAACACAGGTAATATATATATATATATATATATATATATATATATATATATATATATATATATATATATATATATATGGTTCCCCTTTATAATCTCGAGATACTGAAACCTCGAATTTCAGTATCTCGAAACTATAAAGTCAAACAGCCGACAATCCCGAAACACAAACACGAAAAACTGAAATCCCGAATATACACAAACCCTACACCACACAACACGCACACCATTCAACCCACAACATACAAACTACACAATCCTACACTACATCTATGCAGGTGGGCAAGCCCCCCTGCACCCCCCATGTGGGGGGCTGTGCCCCCTACACCCCTACTTATATATACCAACTCCAAGATCGCACTAACAGTTGAAAAATGCATCACTCACACGCAGACATTCCACACTCACTCGCATACACACACACACATCACACGTACACAAACACAACCTCTCTACCCCAACCCACACTTACAACTTACAATAAAACTCACATACACTCACTTACCTTCACTTCCACAAACCATCTCTGCCAAACACTTCCCATCCCATTGCTACACTACATTAACGCTGATTCGAGCTATTCGAATTCGCGCTTATGCACTTTTGAGTTTTTGCATTTTCGCCTTTACAGTCCCGAGATACTGAAATTCGAGCTTACAGTATTTTAGGATTATAAAGGGGAACCATTTATATATATGCATATGGTTGAAGACAACATCTCCAGCCGTCACATACACCAAACTGAAATGTCAAAACTTGCAGGACCGAACACTCAGAATGTTGTTCACAATGCCAAATTCAAAATTCCCAGTCGCACAACCACCACAACAAGTGGTACCATGGGTTGAGAGAGGGGAATATTAGCCTGGCCGGCATTCGCTATTTCCAAGTTCTGCATCTGAAAATTCAACGATCTTCAAACTGGGGTCACTGCCTTTGACATTTAGGATGTCGGACAACGTCCGTTCACCTAAATGCGTGTATTCACATATATATATATATATATATATATATATATATATATATATATATATATACATTTTTCATATATGTATACTTTTTCCATATGTTTTTAAACATGTCTTTTATGCCCCTCCAGCTCCTATCTTACATCAACGGTAATTTTTTAACAATCATTCATTTTTACATTTGGCTATATAACTTACAACACCAAGTAATTTTTTTTTTTTCTTGGCTAAGTTCTTTAAAAGTTTTATTATTAAAATTAATTCATTTTTAGAAGTTAATCTTGTGTGTAAAATGCAGATACTTATATAGATTTTTTTCTATGTAATGGTTTACAATGTGTGCAGTGTTTAAAAAGAATGACTTGTCTTGTTTTAATTGTTAAATTTTTGTAATTAAGTATAAAAAACAGTTGTGTTGTGATTTGCAACAGTTCTGCTGAAGTCTTGCTTGATGACATGAAAACGCTTTACTGACTCTTGCTGCTTTAATAAATCTTCTGTTTTTATATTGTTCTTTGATGGTGGACTGATTCTCTTGCATTGCTCTTCGAATTGACGAGTTTGTTTGTGTTTTGAGTTTTGTCACTCGGCAACAGTTGCTTATTTTGTGTTATTCAGTTAGTGGTTTTGTAAGCCACATTGCAACTATGGAATCATGTACCCAGGAACAAGACTTAAATGGACCTGAATTGTGCCTTTTGGGCAAACTTACTAAGTTAATTAATATGTTCACTCCAACTATGCATAGTAACATGACAGGTGACGATATTCCCTGCCTTCAACAGAATTGCCTTTCAGCATCCAATACATGTTCTAATAATATGGATTTGTTTAGTTTGGGAACTGGTGTTTGTGGTGTACGGGTAGTAGTCCCGTTTTCCTGTTCTATATAGGAAGAAGTGTTGGCGCGAACTGCCAAACAAACAGTGAACTATGATGAAGGAACACAAGAGGTTTGCACTGTGGATTTTTCCAAATACTCCAGTATTGTCTTATGAAGGTGGTTAACATCTTTGGACCTACAAATGGACACAGTGAAGCAAATGGGTGTCCATATCAGGAATCATTGAATCAACTGAAGAAAAAGTATCTCAAGCAACTGTTCTTTACTTTTCGATAGTAGCTTGTTAGTAGCCTGATTAAATTGTAACTGTTATTCTAAGCCTTGGTTGAAGCACTTGGGCTTCAGACCAGTTGCTTTACATTAAGAAGGTTTGTGGTCTGCACTGTTGTGGCAGGACAGGTAGCTTACATCTTTCTAAGTTGGGAGATGCTGATTGAAGGCTTAGTGTCTGTTATTCTAAAAGTCTATTAGTTCTGGTTTAAGCACTTGGGCTTCGGACCAGTTATTTTACATTAAGAAGGTGTGGTCTGCACTCTTGTGGGAGGAGAGGGTAGATTCTGCCCTTCTGAGCTGGGAGTTTCTGGTTAAAGGCTTATTGTGCTTGATTATTTGAACTGTTTCCTTCTGAATTTGGTACGCCTTGTTTGCTGTAGAATAGATTAAATTCAGACCTGCTGAATCTAGCTTTGTTTGTATAAGTTGAGCGCTAATCCAGACAATCTTTTGCACCAGGAGTGTGCAGTTAGAACTTGTCTGATCGAAGACTGCTGGAACGGGGCTCAGTTTTTAGCTTTTTATTGGTTAATTGGTTAATTTGTTTAAATCAGTTTGCTCATTTGCTACTGTTATATTAAAAATAAAAATACACTTTATGCATCGCTGCTTAGGTAGGGTTAGACTATTCCCGGCACCATAAAGTCTACTCTTCAAACTTTCCCTTAGAGCTAGCCAGTTTTGTTTTAGTTTTAGCACTCAAATCTGTTTCTTTGAGCTCAGAACTTGTTCAGAACTTGTTGTAAGCACTAAATAAGCTACGAATTACTACAGCTCTCAACTTTCCTCACTTGTCTAGAGGAAAACAGTTTTTAGTACTTAATAAATAAGTACCTATCCAGGCATGTCTAAGGGTCAACTCCCAGTGTTTTTTCCTGTCTACCTGATGAATCTGGGCATCTTGGGGCAATGCAGCAATTATCTCATGTACACAGGCAACCCTCTCCTCCTACCACCCAACACTACAACCTGTGAGAGATGCACTTATATAGCCAAACTGGAAGCAAAGCTCTCTTCACCCAAGACTGGACTAGTCAGTCAAGAGGAGAAGGTAAACACTTGCACCACACCACACTCATCACATAGTGCCTTAAAACCTACACCACCAAAACACACACATAGCAACACAAAACACACACCTACATTCATGGAGGCTCTCAATAAAAATCTGCTCAAGCAACAGAGACCTCCAAAGCAGAAATCCAAGCAACCTCCACCCCAACACAACCCAAGTGACACATAGCCCACAAACTCAGTGTGCCACTTAACCACAGCCCATATGGCATAACAACATACCCAACACTCTAGTCATAGGTGACTCTATAGTCAGACACACTGATGTTCCACTCAACAGGCTAAACAAGGAGAAAGTTACTGTCAGCTGCCTGTCGGGTGCCAGGATCTGCCACATAATGCACGCACTCAGTTCACTCCACAACAAGTACAAATATGACTCTGTCATTGTCCATGTTGGTGTGAATGACCTGAGATGTACCTCCCTGGACTACATGAAAAGAGACATGGAGGAGCTCTCCAATCTTGTAGCCCAGGCACGTATGACCCTAGCCTTGAGTAGCATACTGCCACCATCCAGAATGATACCACAGTACAAGGACAAAATGATTGACTTCAACAATTGGCTAAGCTCCTGATGTCATTCTAAGGGGATCCAGTATCTGTCTCCCTGTGATGACATGATCAATAGACCATGATGCTTTGCCAGAGAGGGCCTGCACCTGTCACCCTTGGAATTCCAGATACTGGCTAAGGTTCTTGCACCCCTGCAATGCCTTTTTTAGACAAGGTTCAAATGACAAATTCACCACCGTAACAGGTATAAGCAAGCAAAATCTGAGGATAATGCTACTTAGTGCTAGAAGTCTAAACCACAAAATGCATTCACTCAAGGCACTCCTTAAGAGGAAGAACATCAACATCTGTGCAGTGATAGAGACCTGCTATAAGGCTCCAGAGAGCACCCATGCATTACCAGGCTATAATTCATACCACACCTTTCGGCCACCTAACCTGGACCGAAACAGTAAAGGCAGAGGTGTGTCCATATTCATTAAGGATATCCACACCTCCAGGCTAGTTGCTCAGCATAATGCATCCGAGATTATCCAAGTGCAACTAACTCTGAGCAAAACCGCAATCCAAATTTTAACTTGCTACAAATCAGCCACCATGCCACAGGATTCCCACTCCTCATTTCTTCATACACTGGAAAATAGTAGGTCCAATGCCCCCACCAGGGGCAGCAATATCCTAGACCTGGTCATTACCAGCATAGACGACCAGTGTTCCGCACCAGAGGTTAATTCCTTGTTGGTTAGATCCGACCACAAGCTAATCAGCCTAGACTTCCACATCCCACCCCCACCCCCAATTAGGGAAACCACCGTAAAAAAATTCTCCAAAGCCAACTTCACGCTTCTTAAGACAGAAGTGGCAAACTTCATGACACCCATGCAGATGGACAATAGCGGTATGACTGCTGAATCCTACAGAAATGCACTTTATAAGCACTTACAAGAGTGCATGGATCATGCTAGCCCTAACAGAACCAAGATGCTATCCTCCAAAAAAGGAAGCCAATATGGTGGTCCCCTGCCATAAACAAACTCTACAACAGAAGAAAGAAACTGTTATAAAAAAGAGCAAAATCCCATGATTGGGAAACTTTCTTTTCAGCCTCAGTAAGAAGCTGAGATCCCTCATAAAATCCTCCAAAGCTAGTTACCAAAACAAAATAGCCACTGAATCTAAAGGCAACCACAAAGCATTCTATAGCTATGTCAAGAATCTCAATGGCAACACTCAGATCTCCTCTGAGTTACAGCACAATAGCACTAAATATACAGAATCAACTGATATTGCCAACATCCAGGTAGATAGGTTCAGTGCTAACTTTACCCCCCCCCCCACCCCACCCCCTAAAGGGCCCATCTCAATATCGGAAGAATGCAAAGTTCCTGTAATTACGGCTACACAGGTAAAATCCACACTCTCCAAAGCCAAGAACACAGCATCCATGGGACCTGACAACATCCCAGGCTGCGTTCTACATGAACTATAGAATGAACCCCACCTAAGCACCATGTTTAATCATAGCCTCACCTCAGGTTTTGTGCCCACTGAATGGTGCACAGCGAAAGTTATTCCACTCCACAAAGGGGGAGCCACCATGGACTCTGGGAACTACCACCACATTAGTCTAATGAGCCTGGTCTGCAAGGCCATGGAACATATCATAAACAAAGACACTGGTAATCTCCAAACTCTGGACCCCACCCAGTTTGGGTTTGTAAAAGGCAGATCATGTCTCCTAAACCTGATAGACATCTTTGAAGCAGTCACAGCCGTAGACGAGGGTAAGGTGGTTCTCACAGCCTATCTAGATCTCGCCAAGGCTTTTGACACCATCCCCCACTCTGGAATTATAGATAAACTCACTAAACTATGTATATATCCCTATGTCACAAGATGAGTTGCCAACTGGCTCACTGACAGAACCCTCACTGTGAAAGTAGCAGACTGCAAATCCGACTTCAGACTAGTGATAAGTGGAGTACCACAGGGTACGGTCCTGGGTCCTCTCCTGTTTGGTATCTACTTTTCTGAAGTACAGGCTAACACAGAAGGTCTTTGGCTAATGAAGTTCACAGATGACTGCAAACAAAGAGCCATAACTGAAACTCCTAACAATGTGGACATCCTACAAAAGGGCCTCCCTGAAACAGATGCCTAGTGTCAAAGCCATGGCCACAAGCTAAATGCCAGAAAGAGAATCATCATCCCCTTTGGTAAAAACTCTGTACCCATGAAGTACTACATAGGAGGTAGTCTACTTAGCACTGAAAGTGTGATAAGAGACCTTGGGACACAGGTGGACAATAGTCTCCCCTTTGATAATCACATCGCCACAGTAGTCAGGAAATCCTTCTATGTGGCACATCTCATCACAAAAGGTTCCTCATCCAGGAAAAAAGAGGTCATTGTTACCCTCTACTCATTACTCATTAGACCCATTATAGAGTACAGCGCCCCTTTTGGTATGTACCTCACAAGACATTTACAACAACTGGGAAGGCCGCAGAACTACCTCACAAAGAAGATTACCAGCCTCAAACAGATGCCCTATGCAGACCTTCTCAAAAAACTCCAGCTTTACTCCGTCGCATATCGCCTACTCAGAGGTGATCTCTGCCTAATATACAAAGCTATGTCAAACCCAGAGCTGTTGGACATGCTCCACTTAAAGAAATCCCAATCCCTCTGCGCTACACGCTCTAGGGACCTAAACCTTTTCACTACATTAAACACAACATGCCGGAGGGATAGATTCCTGTCCCAGAGACTTCCGATACTCAGGATTAAACTACCTATCTATATCAAACAAAGCTCCTCATAAGCACACTTCAAGAAAAATCTTGATGATTGGATGGGAAATAAGAAATTCACCCCGGTACCACCTCTGTGGCTCTGCTTGACAGTGGCACAGGAAAATAATTTTCTTGGGTGGCAAAAGCCAGAGTACCTTTTTGGCTGGGCTTGTATAGAATGAACTGGCACCCCACCTAAGCACCATGTTTAATCATAGCCTCACCTCAGGTTTTGTGCCCACTGAACGGTGCACAGCGAAAGTTATTCCACTCCACAAAGGGAGAGCCACTAGCCTAGTACCTACCTATGAACCTATGAACCTATACAAAACGTGGACATTGCATTCTTTATAGAGATGGTGCCAGAAGCAGCTGTTGGAATTGGGTTTTGCTTTGTGTTTTGCATGGTACTTTTGCTTGTTTTGATAATTCTTGTGATCAGACTTGTAATATAGCTGTAATCTGTAGCTTGTTGCACTTTGCAGCTCTGACTAGACTTGCAAATGGTCAGACATGATCAGTGGACTACCCCAGTAATCAAACATAACTAAATAAATAAATAAAATAAAATAAATAAAAAATGAAAAATAAAAGCAAGTTTTGAATGGCGACATGGAGATCCTCCAGAAGGGTCTAAATGAGACTGATGCATGGTGTCAAAGCCATGGTCTCAAACTAAATGCAAAAAATGTGTAGTAATCCCCTTTGGAAAAAACAGAGTACCCGCAAATTACAACATAGGAGGTAATCCCCTGAAATCTGAAGAAAAAATAAGGGATCTAGGGACCCAAGTAGATAGTCAGCTTTCCTTTAATAACCATGTTGCCAAAGTGATTAGAAAATCCTTCTATTTGACCCATTTGATCATGAAAGGGTTCGCATCAAGATCTAAGGATGTAATGGTGCCCCTCTACTCTTCCCTCATCAGACTCATAATTGAGTACAATGCACCAATTGGAATGTACCTGGCTAGACATCTCCAGCAGCTGGAGAGACCACAGAGGTACCTAACCAAGAGGATTACTGACCTCAAACAGTTGCCCTATGCAGCACGATTGAAAAAGCTAAGACTGTTCTCTGTTGCATATCGCTTTCTCAGAGGCAATCTCTGTCTAACATACAGAGCCATGTCCAACTCGGAATTGTTGAACATGCTCCATCTTAGCAAAACCAAATCTACTTGAGCTACATGCTCTAGGGATATAAACCTCAACACAACAATGAATAGAACATGCTGGAGGGATAGATTCCCTTCGCAGAGACTTCCCTTACTATGGAATAGGGTCCCAATCTACATAAGACAGAGCCCCTCACTATCACTCTTCAAGAGGAACCTTGATGAGTGGATGGGTAACAGAAAGTTCACACCGGGGATCACACCAACAGCACTACTAGATAGGGGCCAAGGGTACTAGCTGCTAGTACAAGGGTCTGGGGAACTACTAAAGGGGTGGTGAATACCGCACAACGTGGCTGGGCTAATATATGCCTTCAGGCAGATAGCCCAGTACCAACCTATGAACCTATGAAACTAATGGTGCAACGGTAGTATTGTTGCCTCACAGCAAGAGGTTCTCTGGTTCGATTCTTGGTTGGAGTGGCTTCTGTGCCGAGTCTGCATGTCCTCCCTGCATCCATGTTGCTTTCCTCTGGCTACTCTGGTCTTCTCCCACATTACAAAGACATACGTCTGGAGCATTTCTCCCTGGGCCACTGCTGAAAATTGGCTTTGTTTCAAGTTGGACTTTCCCAGTTAACAAACTTTAAATAAATAAAAAAATCATTCTCATGTTTCACAAGTTGTTGAAGCTGCTAGTATAATGCCTCTTGGTTTGGTATTCCAAAAGAATTCATTAAAATCCTTTGCATTTTCTGAATGTCTTGTCAAATACTTTGACATTAGAATGAAATCGTAGTTATGTTTCACATACTTATAAGCAAAATGTTAGTTGAGTAGAGTGCCATTTTGACCTGTAAACCATATTTTTTCCATTTCAGGCAAAGCACTAATCTGTTTGCTGAGACAGGGTTAGGGATATCAGACTAGTCAAGAAGATGCAGGGGAAAGCTACTATGGTAATATAAAGAATGTAGACCAAGGATATGAGATGAAACTAAATCTAGATAAATTCTTAGATGAGGATATGATAGAAAGGGGATGCATGATATGGGTGTAGAAGACAACTTGGAGTCTGTGTGACAGACAACTGCTCAAGGTGAACACATCCGTGGGGCATGCCTATTAGACTATGGGCAGGAGGTTCAGGAAAGTCTTCAGAAAGTTTTTTTTTTTGGTATGGAAATGGTAGTAGATCAAATCAGGTTGCCTGTTTTAAATTGTAAAATCACCAGTTCTATCAATAATGCCTGATTGAGAGATGGTAGTTAAAGGAAATGAAATATGAAGGACAAATTAAAGATATTAGATACTAAGATTGAACAGATTAGTTAGATAGCTTGTCTTTTTCTGCCATTAAAGTTATATAATGTACAGTAATGTAAATAAGTAGGCTTTTTGATTTTACTGGTATTACTTCTGCTATTTTTATTACCACTAATAATTCTGTTAGACTGCTATAAAAATTCAAAACCTGACTTAATTGTCATTACTTCCGAACCATTAGAAAAATCTACAGTCAAAAGTGTATGTATGATTTTAAATGCAGTTATCACAGAGCCTTTAAAAAAATTAGATGCAGTTTTCTCTGAACATTTAGTATCACTTATGCAGTAGGAATCAGTCAAGAAATGGGGAATGTGTTTTTTGGACTACCCTTACTGATGAAGTGTACCCTGCGTTGTAGTAATGTCTTATGGAATGTCTAGTCCTGTCTGCATATCCCTCCATTTTGTCATTCCTTCTAGTCATAAGGTCTATGAGCATGGTTATCAAACTCTCTGATGGAAAGATTATTTTGTTTTCAGTTTCAGTTTTTGAAAGACTTGAGATGGAGAATTCCTGTAATACTTTTAGATGAAATACAAAAGTCCCTTATATAGCACAACACTCACATATAAAAAGAAAGAAAGAAAGAAAGAAAAACTACACTGATGTTACTATCTATGCCTTCCCAAGAGTAAACATAATCTTTTCAACTAGTCCATTCATTTAATGTCAGAAATGTATTATTATTATGTCTGAAACCCTGAAATTGTGCTGTATTGTGAGTGTAGTATATTCAAGAAACCACTTTATAAAATAAGCAAAAAAAAAAAAAAAACATAAAATCTTCATGCCCTTGGTAGTGTGGGGGATTCCCAGATGCTTCTCCCTCCTTCTTATATAACATAACATGCTCCAAGATCTCATAGCCATAAAGAAAGGACAGTGTTTGAAAAAAGCAATGATCTATTGATTGAACAGGAGTCAGCAACTATGCAGTTAGCCAAAACTTATATATCTGGTTATACCACTGAATGAGACACTGCTATCACTTCTCATAGTTTCATTTTTGTCAAATAAAGCAAATGCTCTGTCATTGATTCAGACTGCTGTATTTGCAGATGCTGACTTTAGTTGATCAATGACAGCATAGCTAACAAAATAACCACTAAGGACTAACAGACATTCAATACAAGGCAACCTCCCTAAGGATAAATCCACAGTTCTCTGTGGTTGTTCAGGTACTTCTCATAAATGCTCTGCTCACTTGGCTGGCAAGTTAAATATCTGATTCATGTTCTTTGTGATTTCTGGTTTATATTTAGTTACTTCTTGAAACTATCAGCAGGTTGTGTCAGTTTATGTCATGAGTTATACTGATGATTACCTCATATTACATATTTCTCATGCTTTTAGAGACCAGATTACAGGAAAATTAATGCATTTAATTTTGGCTATCTGTTTTTATGCATTTACCTTATTTTTATCATATTTCTCTCACCACACTTCTTAAATATTTCCTTTTTTATTTATATTTCTTTTTTTCTTCTTTTTAGTGTGATATTTACTCTCTGTAAAGTTAGCATTGTGACTTTTCTTTCTGAAACTCTACATGTCAGAATATCAGGTTTGTGAAGGGCAACCTATGGTCAGATGAAGACTGAACTCTTGAGTTTTAGTTGCCCAAAGTTGGTGAGCTTTGCTGGCAGTGATGCAATTTTTGGGAAACTCCTCTCTTTTTTGAATTGGTGCAACCATGGAGTAGGGCTATGTGAGTTTTTAGAGTAATTCTCATTCACATTGTTGAATGTCTTCTGTTATTGAAAGGTAGGAATGTCATCACTCTTCAGTCTTCTTGTAGGGTTTTTAATACCTATAAGTAGGAATGCCCAGAACACTTGAATGTGGTACCACACCATACCTTTCAAAAGCTGAATTAAGTTCAGTTGTTTGTCTCGTTGTACATAGAATAATCTATGAGGAACTCATTGCATTTAATTCATTTAATTTCTCTTGTGTTACTTTCAGACTTGGCAACCCAAGTGTCAAACACATGATTGCTTTCACTTTTTCTTTTTCTCCAGAACTTGATTAAACATACACTTCTGTTGTGTTTTCTTGGATATATTCTTAAATTATAGCAGACAGGATGTAAACCTGGCACTGCTTCTGTGAACTTTTCATGCACTGGGTTTGAGCAGCATGTTCTATAATGAATTAAATGGATTTAATATCCCTTATTATTTCCCTTCATATGCGGTGGTGTTGCTGCGGTAGTGTTGTCACCTCACAGTAAGACGTTGTCCTGTTCGATTCTCAGCTAAAGTGTCTTCTGTGTGGAGACATGCGTGAGTGGGCATACCTTTGTTGAAGGTTGTGCGTCAGGCCTGGCAAGTCAGTACCTGAAAATCTACTG
Organism: Protopterus annectens; assembly: GCF_019279795.1. Classification (NCBI taxonomy): domain Eukaryota; kingdom Metazoa; phylum Chordata; order Ceratodontiformes; family Protopteridae; genus Protopterus; species Protopterus annectens. The sequence goes on along the minus strand of NC_056733.1, from coordinate 1,942,402,576 downwards.
CCAATCATTAGCGGACCGGAGTTCCGCTGTGGCGACCCCTAACCAGGAAAAGTCAAAAGATACAACAACAACATTTCCCTTCATAATTTTGCTTGGCTGTTGGCACAGAAGCTTAAGACTGTAACTTATAGCTTCTGTAGTACAGGGCTTGATGCCCTCATTTGCCTACTGTGTGACATTGAGCAATCCACTTAACTAGGCACTGTTCACAGGTCTCTCCTGAAAAGAGAGTATGTGTCCAATGGGCCTACTTGATTAACAAATGGGTATTATTATTATCTGGACTCTCTATCTACCCTAAATTCCTTTGTATATTCCTGCCTTTCCTTGCTGAAAATTCCTAACAGCACTTGCAGACCATTTTAACATTATTTTAGGATCTTTTTCAGCCATTTTTACTTTGATCAGTCTCGGAAAAAAACAATACTATTACATTCACACTAAAGTATCTATGGAAGGTCTCCTTTGCTCATGTATAACCTAGGTAATAGCCTTTCCTAACTGCTTTAACCTAGCCATGCATTCTCACAGACTATATGTTTATCCATACCATTCATACAAAAATGCTTTGCTTTATTTTTACATTTTTATTTATTTGATTTTATTTTTAGTTTAACATTCATTAACCTAGAAAATGGACCAGATCATAGATCCTTTTCAGCTATGACTTGCGTCAAAGGGGCAAGGACAAACACAATTCTTAGAAGTGAAGACAGAATGAGGCTATATCTACTGAAGCACCATGCTGTTTCCACAAATACTTCTAGTAAAATCCCTGTATAAATTCCAGGATGATGCTCTGTTCAGAAGAAGAAAATAACACTGTAAATACTGTGGCTGGAATAAGCCACATGTTACTGGGGATACTATTGACATAGAAGGTACCCTCTGTATGTATGCCAATAATGTATGAATCTGAGGTATCTTTTATTATCATTATATTGGATGCCATAGCATGAAAACACAGACAGACAGACACACAGGCAAAACACCAGTATGGGGGGTGGGGATATTTAATCCATTATTTGGGGCTTTGACTTTTTGGTCCTCTCGTGTCCTTCCATTACTTAATACTTTAGCTTGGACATACTGAAACTGAAGTAAGTCATATGTAATACTTTTTCTCCAGACTACTTGACTACATATCATCCTTTATCTCATTTCACTCAAGAATTCTAGCATTTAATACATATAATGAATGTCTGAACACAAGTAAACCAAATCAAATCCAAGCACGAGATGAAAAACAAGAATGCAGTAGCGTACTCAAATGTTTAATACCCGCTTTCGTCACAAGACTTCCTTAGAATGCAACAAATAACCCCAAACACAACATTTAAATACTAATGCCAATTAAGTACAAATTACTTGTCAATCAATAAAACTAAATAATTAAACTAATAAAACTGTTAAAATACTGCACACATTAAGCAAACAATAACAAGGTGTTACGATCCTTGTCAACATGTAATTTCCTGTATTTTAAAAAACATTTCACATTAATAGAATCGTTTAGTCCTGGAAATTTGTCAGAATTCAGTCTGATTTGCCAGACTGTTTCACGTTGTTCTAAGTAAATTTTAAAATCACCCGCCCTTAAATCAGAATGCACAACATCCAAAATGGAAAATAAAATTTTTTTGAAGGAATTACAAACAAGCAAATGTTTAAAAAGAGCATTATTTTCATCCTTTGTTTTTATACAACATAAATGCTCCCTAATTCTGATTTTAAGACTTCTGGTAGTCAGTAACAGGCCGCGTTTGTTATTAATTTCAACAGAATTAGAAATATGGTGCTCTTTACCTGAGTAACCGAATGGATTTCGTAAACCATCAAGAAAAGATTGCACAGTCCTGTTGCAAGTCATGTTGTCCGA